>NW_027637972.1:57500-72500 GCF_951216825.1 Electrona antarctica | reverse complement strand
GGAACAACATCATCATAATATATTTAATAACACAGACAACAACAGGTAGGCTGTTACTGAGGAACAACATCATCATAATATATTTAATAACACAGACAACAACAGGTAGGCTGTACTGAGGAACAACATCATCATAATATATTTAATAACACATGGGGACAACAGGTAGGCTGTTACTGAGGAACAACATCATCATAATATATTTAATAACACAGACAACAACAGGTAGGCTGTACTGAGGAACAACATCATCATAATATATTTAATAATACAGACAACAACAGGTAGGCTGTACTGAGGAACAACATCATCATAATATATTTAATAACACAGACAACAACAGGTAGGCTGTACTGAGGAACAACAACATCATAATATATTTAATAATACAGACAACAACAGGTAGGCTGTACTGAGGAACAACATCATCATAATATATTTCCAGGGAAACGGTAGAGATTACATCAGTGGCTGCTGTGGGAGGCAACCGAGTATAGACGTGTTGTTACACACGAGCTGGTGACTTAAATAACTCGGTGACCCAGGACAGTATTGTAGACTACAGTATAAAGAACTCGGTGACCCAGGACAGTATTGTAGACTACAGTATAAAGAACTCGGTGACCCAGGACAGTATTGTAGACTACAGTATAAAGAACTCGGTGACCCAGGACAGTATTGTAGACTACAGTATATTAAAGAACTCGGTGACCCAGGACAGTATTGTAGACTACAGTATAAAGAACTCGGTGACCCAGGACAGTATTGTAGACTACAGTATAAAGAACTCGGTGACCCAGGACAGTATTGTAGACTACAGTATATTAAAGAACTCGTGACCCAGGACAGTATTGTAGACTACAGTATAAAGAACTCGGTGACCCAGGACAGTATTGTAGACTACAGTATAAAGAACTCGGTGACCCAGGACAGTATTGTAGACTACAGTATATTCTGGTGACTTAAATAACTCGGTGACCCAGGACAGTATTGTAGACTACAGTATATTCTGGTGACTTAAATAACTCGGTGACCCAGGACAGTATTGTAGACTACAGTATAAAGAACTCGGTGACCCAGGACAGTATTGTAGACTACAGTATATTAAAGAACTCGGTGACCCAGGACAGTATTGTAGACTACAGTATATTCTGGTGACTTAAAGAACTCGGTGACCCAGGACAGTATTGTAGACTACAGTATATTCTGGTGACTTAAAGAACTCGGTGACCCAGGACAGTATTGTAGACTACAGTATAAAGAACTCGGTGACCCAGGACAGTATTGTAGACTACAGTATAAAGAACTCGGTGACCCAGGACAGTATTGTAGACTACAGTATAAAGAACTCGGTGACCCAGGACAGTATTGTAGACTACAGTATAAAGAACTCGGTGACCCAGGACAGTATTGTAGACTACAGTATATTAAAGAACTCGGTGACCCAGGACAGTATTGTAGACTACAGTATAAAGAACTCGGTGACCCAGGACAGTATTGTAGACTACAGTATAAATAACTCGGTGACCCAGGACAGTATTGTAGACTACAGTATAAAGAACTCGGTGACCCAGGACAGTATTGTAGACTACAGTATAAAGAACTCGGTGACCCAGGACAGTATTGTAGACTACAGTATATTCTGGTGACTTAAAGAACTCGGTGACCCAGGACAGTATTGTAGACTACAGTATAAAGAACTCGGTGACCCAGGACAGTATTGTAGATTACAGTATATTAAAGAACTCGGTGACCCAGGACAGTATTGTAGACTACAGTATAAATAACTCGTTGACCCAGGACAGTATTGTAGACTACAGTATAAAGAACTCGGTGACCCAGGACAGTATTGTAGACTACAGTATAAATAACTCGGTGACCCAGGACAGTATTGTAGACTACAGTATAAAGAACTCGGTGACCCAGGACAGTATTGTAGACTACAGTATAAAGAACTCGGTGACCCAGGACAGTATTGTAGACTACAGTATAAAGAACTCGGTGACCCAGGACAGTATTGTAGACTACAGTATATTCTGGTGACTTAAATAACTCGGTGACCCAGGACAGTATTGTAGACTACAGTATAAAGAACTCGGTGACCCAGGACAGTATTGTAGACTACAGTATAAAGAACTCGGTGACCCAGGACAGTATTGTAGACTACAGTATATTAAAGAACTCGGTGACCCAGGACAGTATTGTAGACTACAGTATATTCTGGTGACTTAAAGAACTCGGTGACCCAGGACAGTATTGTAGACTACAGTATATTCTGGTGACTTAAAGAACTCGGTGACCCAGGACAGTATTGTAGACTACAGTATAAAGAACTCGGTGACCCAGGACAGTATTGTAGACTACAGTATATTAAAGAACTCGGTGACCCAGGACAGTATTGTAGACTACAGTATAAAGAACTCGGTGACCCAGGACAGTATTGTAGACTACAGTATAAAGAACTCGGTGACCCAGGACAGTATTGTAGACTACAGTATATTAAAGAACTCGTGACCCAGGACAGTATTGTAGACTACAGTATAAAGAACTCGGTGACCCAGGACAGTATTGTAGACTACAGTATAAAGAACTCGGTGACCCAGGACAGTATTGTAGACTACAGTATATTCTGGTGACTTAAATAACTCGGTGACCCAGGACAGTATTGTAGACTACAGTATAAAGAACTCGGTGACCCAGGACAGTATTGTAGACTACAGTATATTAAAGAACTCGGTGACCCAGGACAGTATTGTAGACTACAGTATATTCTGGTGACTTAAAGAACTCGGTGACCCAGGACAGTATTGTAGACTACAGTATATTCTGGTGACTTAAAGAACTCGGTGACCCAGGACAGTATTGTAGACTACAGTATAAAGAACTCGGTGACCCAGGACAGTATTGTAGACTACAGTATAAAGAACTCGGTGACCCAGGACAGTATTGTAGACTACAGTATAAAGAACTCGGTGACCCAGGACAGTATTGTAGACTACAGTATAAAGAACTCGGTGACCCAGGACAGTATTGTAGACTACAGTATATTAAAGAACTCGGTGACCCAGGACAGTATTGTAGACTACAGTATAAAGAACTCGGTGACCCAGGACAGTATTGTAGACTACAGTATATTAAAGAACTCGGTGACCCAGGACAGTATTGTAGACTACAGTATAAAGAACTCGGTGACCCAGGACAGTATTGTAGACTACAGTATAAATAACTCGGTGACCCAGGACAGTATTGTAGACTACAGTATAAATAACTCGGTGACCCAGGACAGTATTGTAGACTACAGTATAAAGAACTCGGTGACCCAGGACAGTATTGTAGACTACAGTATATTCTGGTGACTTAAATAACTCGGTGACCCAGGACAGTATTGTAGACTACAGTATAAAGAACTCGGTGACCCAGGACAGTATTGTAGACTACAGTATAAAGAACTCGGTGACCCAGGACAGTATTGTAGACTACAGTATATTCTGGTGACTTAAAGAACTCGGTGACCCAGGACAGTATTGTAGACTACAGTATAAAGAACTCGGTGACCCAGGACAGTATTGTAGACTACAGTATATTAAAGAACTCGGTGACCCAGGACAGTATTGTAGACTACAGTATAAATAACTCGTTGACCCAGGACAGTATTGTAGACTACAGTATAAAGAACTCGGTGACCCAGGACAGTATTGTAGACTACAGTATAAATAACTCGGTGACCCAGGACAGTATTGTAGACTACAGTATAAAGAACTCGGTGACCCAGGACAGTATTGTAGACTACAGTATAAAGAACTCGGTGACCCAGGACAGTATTGTAGACTACAGTATAAAGAACTCGGTGACCCAGGACAGTATTGTAGACTACAGTATATTCTGGTGACTTAAATAACTCGGTGACCCAGGACAGTATTGTAGACTACAGTATAAAGAACTCGGTGACCCAGGACAGTATTGTAGACTACAGTATAAAGAACTCGGTGACCCAGGACAGTATTGTAGACTACAGTATATTAAAGAACTCGGTGACCCAGGACAGTATTGTAGACTACAGTATATTCTGGTGACTTAAAGAACTCGGTGACCCAGGACAGTATTGTAGACTACAGTATATTCTGGTGACTTAAAGAACTCGGTGACCCAGGACAGTATTGTAGACTACAGTATATTCTGGTGACTTAAAGAACTCGGTGACCCAGGACAGTATTGTAGACTACAGTATATTCTGGTGACTTAAAGAACTCGGTGACCCAGGACAGTATTGTAGACTACAGTATAAAGAACTCGGTGACCCAGGACAGTATTGTAGACTACAGTATAAAGAACTCGGTGACCCAGGACAGTATTGTAGACTACAGTATAAAGAACTCGGTGACCCAGGACAGTATTGTAGACTACAGTATAAAGAACTCGGTGACCCAGGACAGTATTGTAGACTACAGTATAAAGAACTCGGTGACCCAGGACAGTATTGTAGACTACAGTATAAAGAACTCGGTGACCCAGGACAGTATTGTAGACTACAGTATAAAGAACTCGGTGACCCAGGACAGTATTGTAGACTACAGTATAAAGAACTCGGTGACCCAGGACAGTATTGTAGACTACAGTATAAAGAACTCTGTGACCCAGGACAGTATTGTAGACTACAGTATAAAGAACTCGGTGACCCAGGACAGTATTGTAGACTACAGTATAAAGAACTCGGTGACCCAGGACAGTATTGTAGACTACAGTATAAATAACTCGGTGACCCAGGACAGTATTGTAGACTACAGTATAAAGAACTCGGTGACCCAGGACAGTATTGTAGACTACAGTATAAAGAACTCGGTGACCCAGGACAGTATTGTAGACTACAGTATAAAGAACTCGGTGACCCAGGACAGTATTGTAGACTACAGTATAAAGAACTCGGTGACCCAGGACAGTATTGTAGACTACAGTATAAAGAACTCGGTGACCCAGGACAGTATTGTAGACTACAGTATAAAGAACTCGGTGACCCAGGACAGTATTGTAGACTACAGTATAAAGAACTCGGTGACCCAGGACAGTATTGTAGACTACAGTATAAAGAACTCGGTGACCCAGGACAGTATTGTAGACTACAGTATAAAGAACTCGGTGACCCAGGACAGTATTGTAGACTACAGTATATTAAAGAACTCGGTGACCCAGGACAGTATTGTAGACTACAGTATATTCTGGTGACTTAAATAACTCGGTGACCCAGGACAGTATTGTAGACTACAGTATAAAGAACTCGGTGACCCAGGACAGTATTGTAGACTATAAGTATAAAGAACTCGGTGACCCAGGACAGTATTGTAGACTACAGTATAAAGAACTCGGTGACCCAGGACAGTATTGTAGACTACAGTATAAAGAACTCGGTGACCCAGGACAGTATTGTAGACTACAGTATAAAGAACTCGGTGACCCAGGACAGTATTGTAGACTACAGTATAAAGAACTCGGTGACCCAGGACAGTATTGTAGACTACAGTATAAAGAACTCGGTGACCCAGGACAGTATTGTAGACTACAGTATAAAGAACTCGGTGACCCAGGACAGTATTGTAGACTACAGTATATTAAAGAACTCGGTGACCCAGGACAGTATTGTAGACTACAGTATAAAGAACTCGGTGACCCAGGACAGTATTGTAGACTACAGTATAAAGAACTCGGTGACCCAGGACAGTATTGTAGACTACAGTATAAAGAACTCGGTGACCCAGGACAGTATTGTAGACTACAGTATAAAGAACTCGGTGACCCAGGACAGTATTGTAGACTACAGTATAAAGAACTCGGTGACCCAGGACAGTATTGTAGACTACAGTATAAAGAACTTGGTGACCCAGGACAGTATTGTAGACTACAGTATAAAGAACTTGGTGACCCAGGACAGTATTGTAGACTACAGTATAAAGAACTCGGTGACCCAGGACAGTATTGTAGACTACAGTATAAAGAACTCGGTGACCCAGGACAGTATTGTAGACTACAGTATAAAGAACTCGGTGACCCAGGACAGTATTGTAGACTACAGTATAAAGAACTCGGTGACCCAGGACAGTATTGTAGACTACAGTATAAAGAACTCGGTGACCCAGGACAGTATTGTAGACTACAGTATAAAGAACTCGGTGACCCAGGACAGTATTGTAGACTACAGTATAAAGAACTCGGTGACCCAGGACAGTATTGTAGACTACAGTATAAAGAACTCGGTGACCCAGGACAGTATTGTAGACTACAGTATAAAGAACTCGGTGACCCAGGACAGTATTGTAGACTACAGTATAAAGAACTTGGTGACCCAGGACAGTATTGTAGACTACAGTATAAAGAACTTGGTGACCCAGGACAGTATTGTAGACTACAGTATAAAGAACTTGGTGACCCAGGACAGTATTGTAGACTACAGTATAAAGAACTCGGTGACCCAGGACAGTATTGTAGACTACAGTATAAAGAACTTGGTGACCCAGGACAGTATTGTAGACTACAGTATAAAGAACTCGGTGACCCAGGACAGTATTGTAGACTACAGTATAAAGAACTCGGTGACCCAGGACAGTATTGTAGACTACAGTATAAAGAACTCGGTGACCCAGGACAGTATTGTAGACTACAGTATAAAGAACTCGGTGACCCAGGACAGTATTGTAGACTACAGTATAAAGAACTCGGTGACCCAGGACAGTATTGTAGACTACAGTATAAAGAACTCGGTGACCCAGGACAGTATTGTAGACTACAGTATAAAGAACTCGGTGACCCAGGACAGTATTGTAGACTACAGTATATTCCATGCAGGCCTTTTAAAAGCTGCACACAGACAGTCCTGTCAAAGTGTTTTCAACAGAACACACAAATCTAGATGTTTTGACATTTTAATAATTTGATTAAGTAGGCTATACTACTTTATACATTACTAGAAGAATAATGTCAATAAAATGTCTAGTTTTCACGGCCAATTTAAAGGTTTTGGGGTTAAAAAGAAAACCCTGTCAGTTTAACAACAGACTACGTGGGGTGACGTCGGGTGAATCCAGTGTAACTATAGGCTTACGTTACAAAAACAAAACAGAAACTCCACAGAGTCACACAATTCGATAGGTCACCACCGCTGTCGTAACACCGGCCGGTACTATTAGGTGAAACTAGTTTCTAATCTAGGTCAAAGTTACTGAATCCTGCAGATAATGCTTTGTGTGTGTGTGTGTGTGTGTGTGTGTGTGTGTGTGTGTGTGTGTGTGTGTGTGTGTGTGTGTGTGTGTGTGTGTGTGTGTGTGTGTGTGTGTGTGTGTGCTATTTTGGAGAACAATGTGTCATAACTCGTCAACTGACAGCGCTGTGAGGTGTCAGGGTTGACTTTAGGTTACAACAAAGACACAAACAGGCTATATTTGACAATAAGCCTGTTTATTATTACTGATGATAGATTGTAGCACATCTACAAGCTCACATGTCTTGAGCTTGTAGATCTGTTATTTTCCCCCAGAATATTTCTTTATAGAATTCCTCTGTGATTAAGTTGTTGCAGTGTGACAGTTTTCTGAAAAAGCTATGTTTCTATGTCAGTCGTTCTTCGATTTTTCAAAAATAGCAGATCTACAAGCTCGTAGCGCGCCACCGAGTGGCGCGCTACGAGCTTGTAGATCTGCTATTTTTCAATAGCTAAAGCATGACATAATGCCAACACCAAAAGGGGTTCCTGCCCAAAATGCGTTAATCTACACTATAGCATGTTTTAATTTCTATTTCTAATATAATTAAGTGGCACATAAGGCTAATTGTAATCTCATATCTATTTACAGAAGAGTTCTGGAGGCCGTTTGAAGAATGACAAGTTTCAGATGAAACCACAGGCTCTGCAACAACACAGAAAAGACGTTCAATTAACGATTATTGTTTCCATTCTTCTCACAAAGACACTGTGAAGACTTTTACATTCATACAGTGACATATTCTACTGTAACTAAGAATACAGTAGGCTACAACCACAGTCTGATACTGTTGTACTGACCGGTACAACCACAGTCTGATACTGTTGTACTGACCGGTACAACCACAGTCTGATACTGTTGTACTGACCGGTACAACCACAGTCTGATACTGTTGTACTGACCGGTACAACCACAGTCTGATACTGTTGTACTGACCAGTACAACCACAGTCTAATACTGTTGTATACTGACCGGTACAACCAGTCTTGTAGAGGCGTCCCCTGCCTTGCTCAAAGGCTCGGCCACTGTTAGGAGTCTCAGGGGACTGAGGAGGGGAATTGAACCAACAGTCCTCTTCGCTCGTGTCAAACGTCTCGACAACAACATTGTGTCAGTGCTGAAGAAGCAGAGACTGAGGAGGGATTGGAACCCACAGCCTTCCAGAAGCTCCACAACTCTGCTGGAGTCAACCCACAGCCTTCCAGAAGCTCCACAACTCTGCTGGAGTCATGTTGTACCTGAAGAAGTTCTTCAATGAAGGTCAGTGCTGGAAGAAGTACATTTATTTTACTTGGAAACTACATGGAATAAACTTCCCATTGCAGTCAGAACTGCAGACTCACTCCCAATCTTCCGCCGTAGTCTGAGAACCCACCTCTTCAGACTCCATCTTAGCCCATAGCACTTGCCCTAGCCTCGACGACCTTACAGGCGAATGCAAAGGCTCAACTTATGTAACTTAGATAGCACTTTATGTAGACATAGCATTCTATAGTTTATAGTTTCATTATAGATATAGATATTCCACTGTTATGTTCTTAGCTTACGTATGATTCATGATAACTAGTCTGCTAAATGCCTAAATCGTAAATTGTCAACAATGATGTCACTGGTATAAACTATCCAGTCCTCCTATGAGACACAGCGAGTATAGAAAACATTGGTGCGACATAGGTTGAAAAGTGGTTAAGTGCTCCTTTAAAGGGGCATTCCACTCATTGTCAACATTTTACTATGTCAGTAATATACCTTAGAGCTGTTGTGTGAAAATAATAAAAAAACGTCCCCCCATTCTGTGTTTCCTAGAACTGGAGATCTGAAAAAAATCATTAACATGGTGAAACACATCTTGATGATGTCATCAAGATGCGTTTCACCATGTTAATGATTTTTTTCATAGTTCAGAGTAAAAGCTTCAGGGGGGCTTCAGAGTAAAAGCGGCCATGTCTTTCCGGCATCCCAGAGCTCCTATTTTGAAGGAATCCCGGCAACGATTGTGTTAAGCAGCCTTCAGTATTTCTACTTGCAGGCGTGATGCGGGTGGCCATCCTCCTCAGCGTGTGCGGGGTGTGGGTGGACGTGGGACTCGAACCCTACCTCCCCACCGGGGGGGCGTGGCTGCAGCAGGTGGGCGGTCCCAGCCTGGTGCTAAGCCACGCCCACTCCCGCAACCTCCGGAACCTCCAGGGCCAGGGGGCGGAGCTTCTCCCCCCGAAGAGCATCGAGGGCGACTCCCACCGCGGCGGCGGTTCTGACCCGGCGACGAGCCGACGCCTCCTGAGCTGGGTCCGATCTCTGGACCGAATGCAGGTGATGTCATGAGACCCAGTGTTGTTTTAGTCAGGTTGAGACAATGAGACCTTGTTTTAGTCAGGTTGAGACAATGAGACCTTGTTTTAGTCAGGTTGAGACAATGAGACCTTGTTTTAGTCAGGTTGATACAATGAGACCTTGTTTTAGTCAGGTCGAGACAATGAGACCTTGTTTTAGTCAGGTTGAGACAATGAGACCTTGTTTTAGTCAGGTTGAGACAATGAGACCTTGTTTTAGTCAGGTTGAGACAATGAGACCTTGTTTTAGTCAGGTTGAGACAATGAGACCTTGTTTTAGTCAGGTCGAGACAATGAGACCTTGTTTTAGTCAGGTTGAGACAATGAGACCTTGTTTTAGTCAGGTTGAGACAATGAGACCTTGTTTTAGTCAGGTTGAGACAATGAGACCTTGTTTTAGTCAGGTTGAGACAATGAGACCTTGTTTTAGTCAGGTTGAGACAATGAGACCTTGTTTTAGTCAGGTTGATACAATGAGACGGACGGACGGACGGGGAGGGGCGCCATCTTACTCCCCGTTAATTTCCTGTTTTACTGGAGATCGCACAGATGTTGAAGTATAACTAACACTTTGTGTTGTTATGACCACAGATATATATAAGAAAGCTAGATGGCGCTAGACCCGCGCTCTGGCCAATGGAGAGCGACGTTGCTACGTGGCGGCCATCTTACCTCGGGGCAGCATAACATTGTGTCTATGGGGCATGTACTTTTAAATAACCACTCATAACATTGTGTCTATGGGGCATGTACTTTTAAATAACCACTCATAACATTGTGTCTATGGGGCATGTACTTTTTAAATAACCACTCATAACATTGTGTCTATGGGGCATGTACTTTTTAAATAACCATAACTTGCTCAATTTTCAACCGATTTTCAAACGGTTTGGTCCACATACTTATATGCTTTTATACGACGTTCATATAAAAAACTAAATTAAGCAGATAAGCGTCCTGAATCATAGCCACGTTGACAACGTTTGTAAAAAAAGAAAAAAACCCGTTTGTAAATCCGTCAAGATTTGAGGGAGTTATGACTGTTTTTGTTTGAGCTGCCATTGAACATACTGTACTCTGTAGCCCCGAAGCAAGATGGCCGCCGAGTGAACTACGTCAGAGACTCCGCCTTGAGCCATCTAGCCTTTATATATGTCTATGTGTATGACCATATATGGCAGGTTCCTTTATATATGTCTATGTGTATGACCATATATGGCAGGTTCCTGGTACGGAGCTGGAAGCCTGGCTGGTCCAGAGGGAACCAGACATGCTGCCGCCCCACACTGACCCGCAGCGCCCCCCAGTGGCCCAGAGGGAAACGCCCCACACTGACCCCCAGCGCCCTCCAGTGGCCCAGAGGGAAACGCCCCACACTGACCACCAGCGCCCCCCAGTGGCCCAGAGGGAAACGCCCCACACTGACCCCCAGCGCCCTCCAGTGGCCCAGAGGGAAACGCCCCACACTGACCCCCAGCGCCCCCCAGTGGCCCAGAGGGAAACGCCCCACACTGACCCCCAGCGCCCTCCAGTGGCCCAGAGGGAAACGCCCCACACTGACCCCCAGCGCCCTCCAGTGGCTCAGAGGGAAACGCCCCACACTGACCCCCAGCGCCCTCCAGTGGCCCAGAGGGAAACGCCCCACACTGACCCCCAGCGCCCCCCAGTGGCCCAGAGGGAAACGCCCCACACTGACCACCAGCGCCCTCCAGTGGCCCAGAGGGAAACGCCCCACACTGACCCCCAGCGCCCTCCAGTGGCCCAGAGGGAAACGCCCCACACTGACCCCCAGCGCCCCCCAGTGGCTCAGAGGGAAACGCCCCACACTGACCCCCAGCGCCCTCCAGTGGCCCAGAGGGAAACGCCCCACACTGACCCCCAGCGCCCCCCAGTGGCCCAGAGGGAAACGCCCCACACTGACCCCCAGCGCCCTCCAGTGGCCCAGAGGGAAACGCCCCACACTGACCACCAGCGCCCTCCAGTGGCCCAGAGGGAAACGCCCCACACTGACCCCCAGCGCCCCCCAGTGGCTCAGAGGGAAACGCCCCACACTGACCCCCAGCGCCCTCCAGTGGCCCAGAGGGAAACGCCCCACACTGACCCCCAGCGCCCCCCAGTGGCCCAGAGGGAAACGCCCCACACTGACCCCCAGCGCCCTCCAGTGGCCCAGAGGGAAACGCCCCACACTGACCCCCAGCGCCCTCCAGTGGCCCAGAGGGAAACGCCCCACACTGAATCATACGTAAGCTTAATTATGGCCAGTGACGTATTATTGACGTAATGAATCAATAAATCCCTTATGGCCACGGACGCTATTGACGTAATCGTTTAATCCCCTGTAATCGGGAGCTTAATATAACAAAATGTAGCAACTATTAGCTTGTTTGACTAACGGCCGATGTAATCTACCTAAAACCGGCCGAAATCCGCGCGTGCACGGTCGATCACGCACGCGTGTGATCGCGCATGCATCGCTGCGTAAAATGCGATATTTTGGGCTTGATTAGAGCTTAATTTGACTTAGTTATTAAAATAAACAATGATCGCTTAGCATTCCGGACATCTGATAGTGCTGCACCAGTCCAAACTAGTCCCGGATGTTGTGATTCCTTAAACCGGAAGTGGCATCGCCAGATTCGCTCTATTTGGTCAAAATCGGCATGATGTATAATACTATAGGATTGCCGTTTCAGAATGAGATATAGTTTGTATATCACAGATTTTTCTATTGGCATTAAAATGAGGAATTAAACATATGAATAGTGCAGGCAGAAGGCACAATCCACTGTTAATTAGGCTGGCCATAAGCCAGTTAAGAACATAACAGTGGAATAATGAAACTATGCATACTGTACATACTAGTGCTATGTCTACATAAAATATAAGTTACATAAGTTGAGCCTTTGCATTCGCCTGTAAGGTGTAAGGTCGTCGAGGCTAGGGGAGGGGCTACGGGCTAAGATGGAGTCTGAAGAGGTGGGTTTTCAGACTACGGCGGAACGTTGGGAGTGAGTCTGCAGTTCTGACTGAAATGGGAAGTTTATTCCATAGTTTAGATTGGGAGTGAGTCTGTAGTTCTGACTGCAATGGGAAGTTCATTCCATAGTTTAGATTGGGAGTGAGTCTGTAGTTCTGACTGCAATGGGAAGTTCATTCCTTAGTTTAGATCGGGAGTGAGTCTGTAGTTCTGACTGCAATGGGAAGTTCATTCCATAGTTTAGATTGGGAGTGAGGCTGCAGTTCTGACTGCAATGGGAAGTTCATTCCATAGTTTAGATTGGGAGTGAGTCTGCAGTTCTGACTGCAATGTGAAGTTCATTCCATAGTTTAGATTGGGAGTGAGTCTGTAGTTCTGACTGCAATGGGAAGTTCATTCCATAGTTTAGATTGGGAGTGAGTCTGTAGTTCTGACTGCAATGGGAAGTTCATTCCATAGTTTAGATTGGGAGTGAGTCTGTAGTTCTGACTGCAATGGGAAGTCCATTTCATAGTTTAGATTGGGAGTGAGTCTGTAGTTCTGACTGCAATGTGAAGTCCATTCCATAGTTGAGATTGGGAGTGAGTCTGTAGTTCTGACTGCAATGGGAAGTTCATTCCATAGTTTAGATTGGGAGTGAGTCTGTAGTTCTGACTGCAATGTGAAGTCCATTCCATAGTTGAGATTGGGAGTGAGTCTGTAGTTCTGACTGCAATGGGAAGTTCATTCCATAGTTTAGATTGGGAGTGAGTCTGTAGGTCTGACTGCAATGGGAAGTTCATTCCATAGTTTTGGAGCCAGAAGGGAGAAGAGTTTAGGACGTGTGGAGCGTTGATCGGCTGATCTGAGCGCACAGGAGGGTCTGCAGTGCAGAGGGTCTGCAGTGCAGAGGGTCTGCAGTGCGTACCCCAGGAGGGTCTGCAGTGCAGAGGGTCTGCAGTGCAGAGGGTCTGCAGTGCGTACCCCAGGAGGGTCTGCAGTACAGAGGGTCTGCAGTGCAGAGGGTCTGCAGTGCGTACCCCAGGAGGGTCTGCAGTGCAGAGGGTCTGCAGTGCAGAGGGTCTGCAGTGCGTACCCCAGGAGGGTCTGCAGTACAGAGGGTCTGCAGTGCGTACCCCAGGAGGGTCTGCAGTGCAGAGGGTCTGCAGTGCAGAGGGTCTGCAGTGCGTAGCCCTGAACAGGAGGGTCTGCAGTGCAGAGGGTCTGCAGTGCAGAGGGTCTGCAGTGCGTAGCCCTGAACAGGAGGGTCTGCAGTGCAGAGGGTCTGCAGTGCAGAGGGTCTGCAGTGCGTAGCCCTGAACAGGAGGGTCTGCAGTGCAGAGGGTCTGCAGTGCGTAGCCCTGAACAGGAGGGTCTGCAGTGCAGAGGGTCTGCAGTGCGTAGCCCTGAACATGTGTCTAGTATGATGTCACATGTGTGTGGTGTGATTGGCCACACCCCCGTTAAGCACACACAGAGTGGTTTCTGTAGACAGCACACACACACACACACACACACACACACACACACACACACACACACACACACACACACACACACACACACACACACACACACACACACACACACACACACACACACACACACACACACATTTTAACCATTTATTTATGTCCACACAAAGGGTATGCATACAAGGACACAAATATTATAGGTGCATTAAAGTTACATCTGCAAAGTCATGGTATGTGTTTTCATGATACAACAGGCATGTCACACAGTACTCTATGGGTATAAGTAACAGGCATGTCACACAGTACTCTATGGGTATAAGTAACAGCGTCTCCGCCATATATGACGGCTGCCAATTATAGCAGAGACACCACAATACTTTGCCAGCCTTTTTGCCTCCTTTGTGGGCATCCCAAGTTGTTGGAACCCTCTAACAACCAGTCTGTGCATATGCCCTAGGCTGCCAAATATAAAGACAAATAGTCTGCACCTATAGCCCAGCTCTGAGATGTTATGTAGAAGTGGTTGGTATTTTATGACCTTGGTCATAAAGGCTTCCTCTAGGCTGTGGTCAAAGGTGCAGGCTATCTCTAATACAGACACTTCTCTGGACTCTTCATCAACCACAACAATATCTGGTGTATTAGCTGCTAGAGTTGTAAAGGTATCTGAGTTATCACTGAGTTGGAACATGGATGGAATGACCCTGGAATGTTTGTACATTCTCACTGAAGATGCATGGTATTTTGATATATCCTTTGCTATGAGTTCCACTATTCTATCATGGCGTGCTATGTACATTCCTTTGTATGCATAACACCCATTCAAGATGTGTGACAGTGTTTCAGTGATCTGTTCTGTGGTGTGGTGCAAGCAATGAGGGACCTGAGTGGTGGGGAACCAGATGGATAGATTGAGTCTGGTGGGAAGGACTTGTAGTCTGGCCTTAACTGTGAATGTGATAATGTCCTCATTGAGTGCAGTGTTCTTGATG
>NW_027637972.1:32500-50000 GCF_951216825.1 Electrona antarctica | reverse complement strand
GGTCCTCAGGGGGTCCTCAGGGGGTCCAGGACCCATAAGGGGTCCTCAGAGTAGGGGGTCCTCAGGGGGTCCGGTACCCATAGGGGGTCCTCAGGGGGTCCTCAGGGGGTCCGGTACCCATAGGGGGTCCTCAGAGTAGGGGGTCCTCAGGGGGTCCGGGACCCATAGGGGGTCCTCAGGGGGTCCTCAGGGGGTCCGGGACCCATAAGGGGTCCTCAGAGTAGGGGGTCCTCAGGGGGTCCGGGACCCATAGGGGGTCCTCAGGGGGTCCTCAGGGGGTCCGGGACCCATAAGGGGTCCTCAGAGTAGGGGGTCCTCAGGGGGTCCGGGACCCATAGGGGGTCCTCAGGGGATCCTCAGGGGGTCCGGGACCCATAAGGGGTCCTCAGAGTAGGGGGTCCTCAGGGGGTCCGGGACCCATAAGGGGTCCTCAGAGTAGGGGGTCCTCAGGGGGTCCGGGACCCATAGGGGGTCCTCAGGGGGTCCTCAGGGGGTCCGGGACCCATAGGGGGTCCTCAGGGGGTCCGGGACACATAGGGGGTCCTCAGGGGGTCCTCAGGGGGTCCTCAGGGGGTCCGGGACCCATAAGGGGTCCTCAGGGTATGGGGTCCTCAGGGGGTCCGGGATCCATAGGGGGTCCTCAGGGGGTCCTCAGGGGGTCCGGGACCCATAGGGGGTCCTCAGGGGGTCCTCAGGGGGTCCTCAGGGGGTCCGGGACCCATAGGGGGTCCTCAGGGGGTCCTCAGGGGGTCCGGGACCCATAGGGGGTCCGGGACCCATAGGGGGTCCTCAGGGGGTCCTCAGGGTAGGGGGTCCTCAGGGGGTCCGGGACCCATAGGGGGTCCTCAGGGGGTCCGGTACCCATAGGGGGTCCTCAGGGGGTCCGGGACCCATAAGGGGTCCTCAGGGGGTCCGGGACCCATAGTGGTCAAAATCTTTTTTTGAGTGGTGTAAACCACTCCTACAACTGCAGGCTTTGTTTGTCTGTCTGTCTGTGCTCAAAAAATGAGCATGGTTGCTACGGTCACCCAGTTCACCCGGGTGTGATTTCATTACGTCAGACATTACGTCAGACCACAGCTGATCAGGCTATATAAGACCTTACACCACTCAGTTCACACGGGTGTGATTTTTAGTTTTAAAGTCTTGTCTTAAGTCTATCTGTGGTTTAGGTGGTTAAATAAACATGTGTTTCCTCACTTACAGGACGGAGCGCTGACTCATGACACACCAGGTCCTCCTCCTCAGGTCCAGGGGGCCCTGCCTCAGTCTGTGGGGGTCCAGGGGGTCCTTGGGGTCCGTGGTGGTCCTCTGGTCTCCTCCAGTGACCTGGAGCTCCAGTGGGAAGACGTCTTGTCTCTTCTGGAGACAGAGGTCAGTACGCCTTGTGGATGGATGTTTATCAATCAATCAATCAATCAATCAATCAATCAATCAATCAATCAATCAATCAATCAATCAATCAGGGATCATTGTGTGTTCAGGACATGGAGGTTGACAGTCCAGTAACAGTGTGTTTGTGTGTGTGTACGTGCGTGCGTGCGTGCGTGCGTGCGTGCGTGCGTGCGTGCGTGCGTGTGTACGTGCGTGCGTGCGTGCGTGCGTGCATGCGTGTGTGTGTGCGTGCGTGCTCGTTCAGGACATGGAGGTGGACAGTCCAGTGACACAGCTGTTGCCGGGCGACCACCACCGCGGTCCTGATGCTGCTCTGGGTTACCATGGCAACCAGCACCTCCATCTCGACGCTCTGATTGGTCGGGACGTGAGTTTACAGCGGCCTGGAGGAGGTAAATCACCGCGGCGGCCATTTGCAATGATGGAGGCAAAACCACAACCTCGCCGCGGGTCATACGAAATCTTACTTACTTACACATACGGCAGACAGACATGGCAACGTGAAAAATCACCATCACCAAAAAGGTGGTCACCTCAAGATAGGGACGTGCACACATAGACATCAAAGGGGGCTTCAGCCCCTGCCCCTTTTACCCTGTAAAACAACCGCCCTTTTCCAGAGTGCTATGTCTACATAAAATACATAAGTTGAGCCTTTCCAAACGCATGTAAGGTCGTGGAGGCTATAGGGGAAAGTGTTACGGGGCTGTAAGGTCGTGGAGGCTATAGGGGAAAGTGTTACGGGGCTGTAAGGTCATGGAGGCTATAGGGGAAAGTGTTACGGGGCTGTAAGGTCGTGGAGGCTATAGGGGAAAGTGTTACGGGGCTGTAAGGTCGTGGAGGCTAGGGGAAAGTGTTACGGGGCTGTAAGGTCATGGAGGCTAGGGGAAAGTGTTACGGGGCTGTAAGGTCGTGGAGGCTAGGGGAAAGTGTTACGGGGCTGTAAGGTCGTGGAGGCTAGGGGAAAGTGTTACGGGGCTGTAAGGTCGCGGAGGCTATAGGGGAAAGTGTTACGGGGCTGTAAGGTCGTGGAGGCTATAGGGGGAAGTGTTACGGGGCTGTAAGGTCGTGGAGGCTAGGGGAAAGTGTTACGGGGCTGTAAGGTCGTGGAGGCTATAGGGGAAAGTGTTACGGGGCTGTAAGGTCGTGGAGGCTAGGGGAAAGTGTTACGGGGCTGTAAGGTCGTGGAGGCTAGGGGAAAGTGTTACGGGGCTGTAAGGTCATGGAGGCTATAGGGGAAAGTGTTACGGGGCTGTAAGGTTGTGGAGGCTATAGGGGAAAGTGTTACGGGGCTGTAAGGTCGTGGAGGCTAGGGGAAAGTGTTACGGGGCTGTAAGGTCATGGAGGCTATAGGGGAAAGTGTTACGGGGCTGTAAGGTTGTGGAGGCTATAGGGGAAAGTGTTACGGGGCTGTAAGGTCGCGGAGGCTATAGGGGAAAGTGTTACGGGGCTGTAAGGTCGTGGAGGCTATAGGGGAAAATGTTACGGGGCTGTAAGGTCGTGGAGGCTAGGGGAAAGTGTTACGGGGCTGTAAGGTCATGGAGGCTATAGGGGAAAGTGTTACGGGGCTGTAAGGTCATGGAGGCTATAGGGGAAAGTGTTACGGGGCTGTAAGATCGTGGAGGCTAGGGGAAAGTGTTACGGGGCTGTAAGATCGTGGAGGCTAGGGGAAAGTGTTACGGGGCTGTAAGGTCGTGGAGGCTATAGGGGAAAGTGTTACGGGGCTGTAAGGTCATGGAGGCTATAGGGGAAAGTGTTACGGGGATAAGATGGAGTCTGAAGCGGTGAGTCAACAGAGGAACAGAGCCCTTGACATCACGTTGGTTCTGTTGTCATATTTCCCTCTCAGATGTTTTGGCCCGGGACCCTCCTCCGTCCCTGATGTCCCTGACCCCGAGTGACCAGCTGGACCGCCCCGGCTCCACCCCACCCCCCCAAATCCTCTGGGACCCCCCCGGCTCCTCCCCGCCCCCACCTCCCCTCCTCTGGGACCCCCCCGGCTCCTCCCCGCCCCCACCCCCTCCCCTCCTTTGGGACGTGGTCCAGGATCCCTCACTGCAGCGTCCGCCCTCGGACCACCTGTCTCTTCTCGAGGACGATCAGGAGGACCCTGCACTCGGCTTCAGTCTGGCTCTGGACCCCTTTAGCATGGATCTGCTGAGCCCGGGGGTCCCTGGTGAAGGAGACCCCATGGATCTGCTGAGCCCGGGGGTCCCTGGTGAAGGAGACCCCATGGACACCGGTCCCCAGACTCCGCTAAGGTATTTCATAGTTTTTACATTTTCGTTTACTGGTATTTTGTTTCTGACATGTGTTATTAGCACCGCTAGCCTCCCCTGTTATTAGCACCGCTAGCCTCTCTTATGTTATTAGCACTGCTAGCCTCTCTTATGTTATTAGCACTGCTAGCCTCTCTTATGTTATTAGCACTGCTAGCCTCTCTTATGTTATTAGCACTGCTAGCCTCTCCTGTTATTAGCACCGCTAGCCTCTCTCCTGTTATTAGCACTGCTGGCCTCTCCTGTTATTAGCACTGCTAGCCTCTCTCCTGTTATTAGCACTGCTGGCCTCTCCTGTTATTAGCACTGCTAGCCTCTCTCCTGTTATTACCACTGCTAGCCTCTCCTGTTATTAGCACTGCTAGCCTCTCTCCTGTTATTAGCACTGCTAGCCTCTCTCCTGTTATTAGCACTGCTGGCCTCTCCTGTTATTGATCGCCCCTCCTATGCTATTTAGCCCCTAAAGGGGTGTTAAAACGGGTATTGCTTACTAGGTTCCCAACTTGCATCTTTCCCAGTTCCCAGTAGGCCAGTGTATTCAATTCATCAACAGAGCATAGATTATCAGCATAATAATGCACGTCATCAGCAAACACATTCACTACAATAAGCTCTACCTTTGACCCTTGACCTTTGGTCTCTTCCTCGTTGACAACAGTGAGGCGGAGGAGGAGCTCCCCAGCCCGCTAGGCGACCTGCTGCAGGAGGCGGCCATCTTGGATGAGGAGGCGGCCATCTTGGATGAGGTGGCAGCCATTTTGGATGAGGAGGCGGCCATCTTGAATGAGGAGGCGGCCATCTTGGACGAGGAGGAGGCGGCCATCTTGGATGAGGAGGCGGCCATCTTGGATGGGATCAGCCTGCTGGATCTGACTCTGGAAGAGGGGGAGGACGACCCCGGAACCACGCCTACCTCGGAGGAGGGGGCGGAGTCGAACATCGATCCAGAGACGGTCCAATCACAGCGGCTGGATTCCGGTCGCTATGACGACAACTTGTTGGCCATGGAGGAAGAGGACAACAACCCTGGTTACCATAGCAACCATCAGCAGCAAGGTAAGGGGGAGGGGCCTGGTTACCATAGCAACCATCAGCAGCAAGGTAAGGGGGAGGAGCCTGGTTACCATAGCAACCATCAGCAGCAAGGTAAGGGGGAGGAGCCTGGTTACCATAGCAACCATCAGCAGCAAGGTAAGGGGGAGGAGCCTGGTTACCATAGCAACCATCAGCAAGGTAAGGGGGAGGGGCCTGGTTACCATAGCAACCATCAGCAAGGTAATGGGGAGGAGCCTGGTTACCATAGCAACCATCAGCAGCAAGGTAAGGGGGAGGAGCCTGGTTACCATAGCAACCATCAGCAAGGTAAGGGGGAGGGGCCTGGTTACCATAGCAACCATCAGCAGCAAGGTAAGGGGGAGGGGCCTGGTTACCATAGCAACCATCAGCAGCAAGGTAAGGGGGAGGAGCCTGGTTACCATAGCAACCATCAGCAGCAAGGTAAGGGGGAGGAGCCTGGTTACCATAGCAACCATCAGCAGCAAGGTAAGGGGGAGGAGCCTGGTTACCATAGCAACCATCAGCAGCAAGGTAAGGGGGAGGAGCCTGTTTACCATAGCAACCATCAGCAGCAAGGTAAGGGGGAGGAGCCTGTTACCATAGCAACCATCAGCAGCAAGGTAAGGGGGAGGAGCCTGGTTACCATAGCAACCATCAGCAGCAAGGTAAGGGGGAGGAGCCTGTCTTTCGGCTGAACGGTCCTCGAAGTCCTCGTTAAACACCCCAGGGCTCTAATGTCTCTCTCTCTCTCTCTCCCCATGCATCTCTAATGTCTCTCTCTCTCTCTCTCTCTCTCTCTCTCTCTCTCTCTCTAATGTCTCTCTCTCTCTCTCCCTCTAATGTCTCTCTCTCTCTCTCTCTCCCCATGCATCTCTAATGTCTCTCTCTCTCTCTCTCCCCATGCATCTCTAATGTCTCTCTCTCTCTCTCTCTCTCTCTCTCTCTCTCTCTAATGTCTCTCTCTCTCTCTCTCCCCATGCATCTCTAATGTCTCTCTCTCTCTCTCTCTCTCTCTCTCTCTCTCTCTCTCTCTCTCTCTCTCTCTCTCTCTCTCTCTCTCTCTCTCTCTCTCTCTCTCTCTCTCTAATGTCTCTCTCTCTCTCTCTCTCTCCATGCATATCTAATCTCTCTCTCTCTCTCTCTCTCTCTCTCTCTCTCTCTCTCTCTCTCTCTCTCTCTCTCTAATGTCTCTCTCTCTCTCTCTCCCCATGCATCTCTAATGTCTCTCTCTCTCTCTCTCTCTCTCTCTCTCTCTAATGTCTCTCTCTCTCTCTCTAATGTCTCTCTCTCTCTCTCTAATGTCTCTCTCTCTCTCTCCCCATGCATCTCTAATGTCTCTCTCTCTCTCTCCCCATGCATCTCTAATGTCTCTCTCTCTCTCTCTCTCTCTCTCTCTCCCCATGCATCTCTAATGTCTCTCTCTCTCTCTCTAGGTGTGGAGGGCGAGTCAGACTCTGGTCTCTCTCTAGACTTCAGCCGTTCGTCTCCCTGCGCCTCCGAGACCTCCTGCTACACCTCCTCCTCAAGCTCCGCCTCCTTCTCCTCCTCAGGCCAATCAGATGAGGAGGAGGAAGAGGGGAGGGGCGTGACCTACGCCCTCCTCGGACCAATCAGAGGAGAAGGAGGGGAGGGGCGTGACCTACACATCCTCGGGCCAATCAGAGGAGGAGGGGAGGGGCTTGGCCGCGAGGATAAAGCAGGAAGAGGAAGAGGTAAGGATGGGCGATGATGTGGTGATGACTATAGTTCCACACTCACTCCAGAGGGCCACTATAGTTCCACACTCACTCCAGAGGGCCACTATAGTTCCACACTCACTCCAGGGGGCCACTATAGTTCCACACTCACTCCAGAGGGCCACTATAGTTCCACACTCACTCCAGAGGGCCACTTATAGTTCCACACTCACTTCCAGGGGGCCACTATAGTTCCACACTCACTCCAGAGGGCCACTATAGTTCCACACTCACTCCAGGTGGCCACTATAGTTCCACACTCACTCCAGGGGGCCACTATAGTTCCACACTCACTCCAGGTGGCCACTATAGTTCCACACTCACTCCAGAGGGCCACTATAGTTCCACACTCACTCCAGAGGGCCACTATAGTTCCACACTCACTCCAGAGGGCCACTATAGTTCCACACTCACTCCAGGTGGCCACTATAGTTCCACACTCACTCCAGGTGGCCACTATAGTTCCACACTCACTCCAGAGGGGACACTATAGTTCCACACTCACTCCAGAGGGCCACTATAGTTCCACACTCACTCCAGAGGGCCACTATAGTTCCACACTCACTCCAGAGGGCCACTATAGTTCCACACTCACTCCAGAGGGCCACTATAGTTCCACACTCACTCCAGAGGGCCACTATAGTTCCACACTCACTCCAGAGGGCCACTATAGTTCCACACTCACTCCAGGTGGCCACTATAGTTCCACACTCACTCCAGAGGGCCACTATAGTTCCACACTCACTCCAGAGGGCCACTATAGTTCCACACTCACTCCAGGTGGCCACTATAGTTCCACACTCACTCCAGAGGGCCCACTATAGTTCCACACTCACTCCAGAGGGCCACTATAGTTCCACACTCACTCCAGAGGGCCACTATAGTTCCACACTCACTCCAGGTGGCCACTATAGTTCCACACTCACTCCAGAGGGCCACTATAGTTCCACACTCACTCCAGAGGGCCACTATAGTTCCACACTCACTCCAGGTGGCCACTATAGTTCCACACTCACTCCAGAGGGCCACTATAGTTCCACACTCACTCCAGAGGGCCACTATAACGTTGAGAACCCCTGGAAAAAATGAAAATTGGAATAAATGACAATCGCAAGACATGTTACATATTTTTACTTCCTGACTCAGTGGTTTCCGTCCAAAACGGCTTTCAAGTTAAGACCCTGGCTAATTGACTTATGTGTGGTGGCCTGCGCCACAATAAGCCACCACTAGATGGCGTTCAATGAGTTAAGTATTTTGGTGTACCTAAATGTTCTGTTACTCCTTTTTCTCTTACGTTGTAGTGTTAAGTAACTTAATAACCCTAAAAACAGCATAAATAAAGATATTGTGATATTGTATTATATTTTCCCGTAGGTGGAGCTGGGAGCCATAGGAGGAGGAGGAGCTTACTGGTCACATGTGGCCAAGAACCCGTTCGATTGGTTGGAGGGCGTCGGACACGACCACACCTACAACCAGCCGGGCAACGTAAGTGACATAAAGTACTTTAATTCAGTGGTTCCCAAAGTGGGGTCCGGGGACCCCCAGGGGTCCTTGAGGGAGTTCCAGGGGGTCCGGGGACCCCCAGGGGTCCTAGAGGGAGTTCCAGGGGGTCCGGGGACCCCCAGGGGTCCTTGAGGGAGTTCCAGGGGTCCTTGAGGGAGTTCCAGGGGGTCCGGGGACCCCCAGGGGTCCTTGAGGGAGTTCCAGGGGGTCCCCAGTAAAATGACAGTTTGGAACCAAATGGACCCTTATGAGTCTGTAACTCTGAGAGTGTACAAATGGAACCAAATGGACCCGTCAGGGTATACACTCTCAGGGTTAAATTAACATTGATTTTACAACATAAATTTGGGTCCCAGAGATAGAAACTCCAGTAAGGTATATTCATATTTTTTTGTTTTGTTGTGATAATCCTCCGACCATATAAGGAGTTCCTCCCTGTCCCCAGTTAACCCCTGGGGGTCAAAAAACCTTAGGTTTCGTTCTTGGCTAGGCGGCCCAGCCTTCATCCAATCAGGATAGAGAGGGGCCTTCTGCCAATCATGATCGAGCAGGGGCGGGCCTTGGTGTGCGTGCTGTTGGCCTGTTGAGTGTCTCCCCCACTGTAGAGCGTGTGCATGTGCACATCTTGTTACCGGGGCGGACCGGGGGGTTTTCCAAATCACTGAATGCTCCATTAAATGGGGGGGGGTTCAAAGGGCACATTGCTGTCCACAGGGCAAAGGGCAGGTGGTGATCTAGCACCCCCTGGTGTCTATCTGTGCACGCCACTGTATTTCTGTGACGCAGTACTGATACTTTTACTTCAGTAAAAACAGAGTACTTTTTTTCCCCCCACCACACCTACAACCAGCCTGGAGAGGCCCCGCCCACCGCTGACGCCAAACGCCACAGACCCGCCCCGCCTCACCGAGGCCACGCCCACTCCAGACGGCAGTGGAGCGTGGACGAGCGGCGCGCTCGCCTCCTGCGCATCCCGTTCTCCAACGACGACATCGTTAACCTGCCGGTGGACGACTTTAACGAGCTGGTGGCGCAATATCGCCTCGACGACCAACAGCTCAGGTGCTGTTACTAAAACTCATTCATTAAGACCACCAACTCGGTGTTGTTACTAAAACTCATTAGACCACCAACTCAGGTGTTGTTACTAAAACTCATTAGACCACCAACTCAGGTGTTGTTACTAAAACTCATTAGACCACCAACTCAGGTGTTGTTACTAAAACTCATTCATTAAGACCACCAACTCAGGTGTTGTTACTAAAACTCATTAGACCACCAACTCAGGTGTTGTTACTAAAACTCATTAGACCACCAACTCAGGTTACTAAAACTCATTAGACCACCAACTCAGGTGTTGTTACTAAAACTCATTAGACCACCAACTCAGGTGTTGTTACTAAAACTCATTAGACCACCAACTCAGGTGTTGTTACTAAAACTCATTAGACCACCAACTCAGGTGTTGTTACTAAAACTCATTAGACCACCAACTCAGGTGTTGTTACTAAAACTCATTAGACCACCAACTCAGGTGTTGTTACTAAAACTCATTAGACCACCAACTCAGGTGTTGTTACTAAACTCATTAGACCACCAACTCGTGTTGTTACTAAAACTCATTAGACCACCAACTCAGGTGTTGTTACTAAAACTCATTCATTAAGACCACCAACTCAGGTGTTGTTACTAAAACTCATTAGACCACCAACTCAGGTGTTGTTACTAAAACTCATTAGACCACCAACTCAGGTGTTGTTACTAAAACTCATTCATTAAGACCACCAACTCAGGTGTTGTTACTAAAACTCATTAGACCACCAACTCAGGTGTTGTTACTAAAACTCATTAGACCACCAACTCAGGTGTTGTTACTAAAACTCATTAGACCACCAACTCAGGTGTTGTTACTAAAACTCAATAGACCACCAACTCAGGTGTTGTTACTAAAACTCATTAGACCACCAACTCAGGTGTTGTTACTAAAACTCATTAGACCACCAACTCAGGTGTTGTTACTAAAACTCATTAGACCACCAACTCAGGTGTTGTTACTAAAACTCATTAGAAAACCAACTCAGGTGTTGTTACTAAAACTCATTAGACCACCAACTCAGGTGTTGTTACTAAAACTCATTAGACCACCAACTCAGGTGTTGTTACTAAAACTCATTACACCACCTACTCAGGTGTTGTTACTAAAACTCATTAGACCACCAACTCAGGTGTTGTTACTAAAACTCATTAGACCACCAACTCAGGTGTTGTTACTAAAACTCATTAGACCACCAACTCAGGTGTTGTTACTAAAAGTCATTAGACCACCAACTCAGGTGTTGTTTGTTACTAAAACTCATTAGACCACCAACTCAGGTGTTGTTACTAAAACTCATTAGACCACCAACTCAGATGTTGTTACTATAACTCATTAGACCACCAACTCAGGTGTTGTTACTATAACTCATTAGACCACCAACTCAGGTGTTGTTACTAAAACTCATTAGACCACCAACTCAGGTGTTGTTACTAAAACTCATTACACCACCAACTCAGGTGTTGTTTGTTACTAAAACTCAATAGACCACCAACTCAGGTGTTGTTACTAAAACTCATTAGACCACCAACTCAGGTGTTGTTTGTTACTAAAACTCATTAGACCACCAACTCAGGTGTTGTTACTAAAACTCAATAGACCACCAACTCAGGTGTTGTTACTAAAACTCATTAGACCACCAACTCAGGTGTTGTTACTAAAACTCAATAGACCACCAACTCAGGTGTTGTTACTAAAACTCATTAGACCACCAACTCAGGTGTTGTTACTAAAACTCATTAGACCACCAACTCAGGTGTTGTTACTAAAACTCATTAGACCACCAACTCAGGTGTTGTTACTAAAACTCATTAGACCACCAACTCAGGTGTTGTTACTAAAACGCATTCATTAAGACCACCAACTCAGGTGTTGTTACTAAAACTCATTAAGACCACCAACTCAGGTGTTGTTACTAAAACTCATTAGACCACCAACTCAGGTGTTGTTACTAAAACTCATTAGACCACCAACTCAGGTGTTGTTACTAAAACTCATTCATTAAGACCACCAACTCAGGTGTTGTTACTAAAATGCATTAATTAAGACCACCAACTCAGGTGTTGTTACTAAAACTCATTCATTAAGACCACCAACTCAGGTGTTGTTACTAAAACTCATTCATTAAGACCACCAACTCAGGTGTTGTTACTAAAACTCATTAATTAAGACCACCAACTCAGGTGTTGTTACTAAAACTCATTCATTAAGACCACCAACTCAGGTGTTGTTACTAAACTCATTAATACCACCAACTCAGGTGTTGTTACTAAAACTCAATAGACCACCAACTCAGGTGTTGTTACAATCACAATGATAGATTGTGATTGGTCCTCCCCCCTCCCCCCCACAGCCTCATCAGGGACATCCGGCGGCGCGGCAAGAACAAGATGGCCGCCCAGAACTGCAGGAAGAGGAAGCTGGACGTGCTGCTGGGCCTGGAGCAGGAAGTGACGTCGCTGAGGCGCCGCAAGACCCGCCTCCAGCGCAGCCGGAAGGAAGCGCTGCGCCACCTGCAGGAAATGAAGCGGCGGCTGGGAGCTCTGTACCAGGAAGTGCTGCAGAGTGCCTCCTCCGCGGAGCCCCTGGGGGGCGCCGGCGAGCTGCACTTCGGCCACGACGGGAGCGTGTCGCTCGTGGCCTCGCGTCGCGGACACCGCGGCGGCCAGGAGGGGGCGCCGCCACAGGACAACAACGGGAAAGCGGGCAGGAAACAGAGGAGGAACAGGAAGCAGTGAATGAAACAAGAATGACTCGGCCATAAGTGCCAGGTTTATAATGTGTGTGTGTGTCTCAGCCTCAGCTCACGTTCAGAGTATGGGTTTTATGGCGTTCATTCGTTCGTTCAGACTATGGGTTGTAACGGGTAAGTCTTCTCCCATTGGAGGTTAGAGGCAGCCTAGAGAGAGACGAGGCAGCCAATCGTGAGGAAGTGTCCACCACGGTCGCTGCAGCTAGAGGTAGTAGCGAATGTAGTCCAGGATTCTTTTCAAGCACCTGGTAAAAAAAAAAAAAACTACAAAGACAAACAGGAAAACCCTAATCCGCCGACTCCCCGGTTCACTTCCTGTACCTGTGTGATGTCACGTTAGGTGTGGCCCCGCCCCCTCTAGGAGACCAGCTTCTTTTTCTCTCCAGAGAGAGAGAGACGAAGAAGGAGAAAAACAGCGTTGTTTATGGACCTCTCTCTGTCGCGCCAACGTGACCCTCACCAGGTCTATAGCGGCAGCTAACGACAACAAGAAAGGCTCGAAAAGTTGGGGAAATCTCAACTTTGACGCTTCGAGACAGACAGAGCCACCAGCCAATCAGAGGCTTGGAAGGCGCGGCCTCTATAGACATCACAGAACAACACTAACTGTATGGAAGTAGTTCATATTGATAAGACAGTTTTAACCCATTTTGGGCGGGAACCCCTTTTGGTGTTAGCATTATGTTATGCTTTAGCTATTGAAAAATAGGTCATTTTGACCCAACATGGTCTCTACTCTGTGGGGTCATTTTCACCCAACATGGTCTCTACGCTGTGGGGTCATTTTGACCCAACATGGTCTCTACACTGTGGGGTCATTTTGACCAACATGGTCTCTACACTGTGGGGTCATTTTGACCCAACATGGCCTCTACACTGTGGGGTCATTTTGACCCAACATGGTGTCTACACTGTGGGGTCATTTTGACCCAACATGGTCTCTACACTGTGGGGTCATTTTGACCCAACATGGTCTCTACACTGTGGGGTCATTTTGACCCAACATGGTCTCTACACTGTGGGGTCATTTTGACCCAACATGGTCTCTACTCTGTGGGGTCATTTTGACCAACATGGTCTCTACACTGTGGGGTCATTTTGACCCAACATGGTCTCTACACTGTGGGGTCATTTTGACCTTAATGGTCTCTACTCTGTGGGGTCATTTTGACCCAACATGGTCTCTACTCTGTGGGGTCATTTTGACCCAACATGGTCTCTACACTGTGGGGTCATTTTGACCCAACATGGTGTCTACACTGTGGGGTCATTTTGACCCAACATGGTCTCTACTCTGTGGGGTCATTTTGACCCAACATGGTCTCTACTCTGTGGGGTCATTTTGACCCAACATGGTCTCTACGCTGTGGGGTCATTTTGACCCAACATGGCCTCTATGCTGTGGTTGGTCTGCTGGGTTGACTTCAGTGTTGGCGAGGAAGACTACGCCCACTCTTCATCATGAGTCACTGAGACACTGGACTGGATCTGAACTCGCATTCATTCGACTGGCAAGAAGCAGCAAAGACTGCATTTCCCACAATCCTCTCTGAACCTCAGGTCAGAAAAAAAAAGAAAGAGGGAGTCCCATCACTACGAAGCTACACACACAACTCAACGCCAACGACAGACGCTAAGCTAAAATAAAACAAGCTAACAGGCGCGATCCATCCCATTGGTCAGTGAGCTTAGAGGCTGGATCCCATTGGCCAGTGTGAGCTGAGAGCTAATCCACACAATGAGTGCCTTGCTCAAGGAGGTGTAGAACCGACAACCTGCCATGCAAAATAAATGGTGCATTTATATCAGTGCCTTCATGCAAAGTGGATTACATTGTCTGTGTGTGTGTGTGTCACACACACACACACACACACACACACACACACACACACACACACACACACACACACACACACACACACACACACACACACACACACACACACACGGTTCAGGGTCTTGCTCAAGGGCACTCGGGCAGAGCTGGCGTCAAACCAGCAGGCAGTGACTGTTACAGTTAAGCAACCCATTCAAAGCACAAAGGACAACATACGCCACCTTGTGGCTGTTCTCTGCATAACAGTATGAACTCTTTTTTTATAAAGGTTACCAACCTTCACACATCCTGTGCTGTGAGGATTCCGACGTTCCTCCGCCCATTTTGGGCGGGAACCCCTTTTGGTGTTTTAAACATTATGTTATAATTTAGCTATTGAAAAATAGCAGATCTACAAGCTCATAGCGCGCCACTCGGTGGCGCGCTATGAGCTTGTAGATCTGCTATTTTTGAAAAAAAGTGAAAATATTTATTTCAGAAAACTGGAGGATTTTGAAGACATTTTTTTAAATTTCGACGTCAGGCCTAAATGGGTTAAGTCACTTATCATAAGCAGACTGGACCAGACTGGACAACACTGGTTGAATCTGTTATCTTATCATAAGCAGACTGGACCAGACTGGACAACACTGGACAACACTGGTTGAATCTGTTATCTTATCATAAGCAGACTGGACAACACTGGACAACACTGGTTGAATCTGTTATCTTATCATAAGCAGACTGGACAACACTGGACCAGACTGGACAACACTGGTTGAATCTGTTATCTTATCATAAGCAGACTGGACCAGACTGGACAACACTGGACAACACTGGTTGAATCTGTTATCTTATCATAAGCAGACTGGACAACACTGGTTGAATCTGTTGCTGACATTGAACTGATTTTTGCACATTTTGATCAAAGATCAGAGTTCATTAGTTTGTTTGTTTTTTTGTTTAAAGTTTTTTTTTAATGTTTTTAGCTTTTAGTGTTTTTCCTTTTTCTAATAAAGTTGTTTTTATGTTGTTGTTACCTCTGTAAACCCCCCCCATGTAAAGCCCCCATGTTGTTACCTCTGTAAAGCCCCCCCCCCCCCCCCCATGTAAAGCCCCCCCCCCCCATGTAAAGCCCCCCCCCCATGTAAAGCCCCCCCCATGTAAAGCCCCCCCCCCCCCCCCCCCCCCATGTAAAGCGTCTTTGGGTACTCAGAAAAGCGCTATATAAGTTTGAGATATTATTATTATTATTATTAAAAAGGTTTATGTTTAATACGGTATTCTAAGAATGTTACTATTATTATTATTATTGAGTGAAGGTTGTGTTATGTTTGCACAGAACATAGAGCTGGTAGAAATAGAGCTGGTAGAAATAGAGCTGGTAGAAATAGAGCTGGTAGAAATAGAGCTGGTTGAAATAGAGCTGGTAGAAATAGAGCTGGTAGAAATTAAATGCCAGAGGGATAGTTTTTACTTTTATACTTGCGAGTACATTTCAGAGCCTGTACTTTTTACTCAATTATACTCAAGGATTAGAAGTTGAATCACTAGTACTTCTGCCAGACGGTAGACCCCCTTTTCCACTGGTTGGCTCCCAGTGGGAACCGGTTCAGTTCTTTTCCACCGGTTGGTTACCAGTGGGAAGCAGTTCAGTTCTTTTCCACCGGTTGGTTCCCAGTGGGAACCGGTTCAGTTCTTTTCCACCGGTTGGTTCCCAGTAGGAACCGGTTCAGTTCTTTTCCACCGGTTGGTTCCCAGTGGGAACCGGTTCAGTTCTTTTCCACCGGTTGGTTCCCAGTAGGAACCGGTTCAGTTCTTTTCCACCGGTTGGTTCCCAATGGGAACCGGTTCAGTTCTTTTCCACCGGTTGGTTCCCAATGGGAACCGGTTCAGTTCTTTTCCACCGGTTGGTTCCCAATAGGAACCGGTTCAGTTATTTTCCACCGGTTGGTTCCCAATGGGAACCGGTTCAGTTCTTTTCCACCGGTTGGTTCCCAATGGGAACCGGTTCAGTTCTTTCCACCGGTTGGTTCCCAATGGGAACCGGTTCAGTTCTTTTCCACCGGTTGGTTCCCAATGGGAACCGGTTCAGTTCTTTTCCACCGGTTGGTTCCCAATAGGAACCGGTTCAGTTCTTTCCACTGGTTGGTTCCCAATAGGAACCGGTTCAGTTCTTTCCACTGGTTGGTTCCCAATGGGAACCGGTTCAGTTCTTTTCCACCGGTTGGTTCCCAATGGGAACCGGTTCAGTTCTTTTCCACCGGTTGGTTCCCAATGGGAACCGGTTCAGTTCTTTCCACCGGTTGGTTCGCAGTGGGAACCGGTTCAGTTCTTTTCCACCGGTTGGTTCCCAATGGGAACCGGTTCAGTTCTTTCCACCGGTTGGTTCGCAGTGGGAACCGGTTCAGTTCTTTCCACCGGTTGGTTCCCAATGGGAACCGGTTCAGTTCTTTCCACCGGTTGGTTCCCAACAGGAACCGGTTCAGTTATTTTCCACCGGTTGGTTCCCAGTGGAACCGGTTCAGTTCTTTTCCACCGGTTGGTTCCCAATGGGAACCGGTTCAGTTCTTTTCCACCGGTTGGTTCCCAATAGGAACCGGTTCAGTTCTTTTCCACCAGTTGGTTCCCAATGGGAACCGGTTCAGTTCTTTTCCACCGGTTGGTTCCCAATGGGAACCGGTTCAGTTCTTTCCACCGGTTGGTTCCTAATGGGAACCGGTTCAGTTCTTTCCACCGGTTGGTTCCCAGTAGGAACCGGTTCAGTTCTTTCCACCGGTTGGTTCCCAATGGGAACCGGTTCAGTTCTTTCCACCGGTTGGTTCCTAATGGGAACCGGTTCAGTTCTTTCCACCGGTTGGTTCCCAATGGGAACCGGTTCAGTTATTTTCCACCGGTTGGTTCCCAATGGGAACCGGTTCAGTTCTTTTCCACCGGTTGGTTCCCAATGGGAACCGGTTCAGTTCTTTGTGGTTCTTAGTCCATGAGCCAGAGCTCCAAAATTGGTGGGAAAAACTAGACCTATATATTAAATTGTTTATAGGATTAATACAAGTAAATTAATACATGATAACCCTTCCACAGTAGCAGCTTTTTCATAGTTTATATTATTTTGCACATTTTCCTACATAATGCCTCATTTGCATATTTAAAAATGTAAAATTTGTAATACAATAAATCATTGTCTTCGTGTAAGTACTCAACTGGGGAAGTTTCATGGTGATAACAATCTAATATAGGTGTGGTTTTGCTACTCAATTCACCCGTTTCGACTGTTATCAATGGACAAGACCGCAGTTATCAGTTCGGATCAGTACGATTGTTTTCGACGAGTATGGGTGTCGACATGGTGAACTCATGGATAAGTGAAGGTCCGGGCGCACACAGGAATTTATGGGATGGTAAACAGGAGAGGAACTGCAATGGCCAGTCTCTGCCGAAAGATCAAAGGCCGGTTACCTCCCAGCCTCCTGCCCGTCTTCGTGAGAGACCAGGGTATCACCCAGTACATGATGTAATCTTCCCCACGCAGCGAAGGGAACGAAACAACAATAGCGGTCCCCGACAGGCGGGTTTCAATCCATATCAGAATCGTAATTCCCGGCCTACAACGAAATGGGCTATGGTGTGTTTTCAACAACAACTCTGGAGAAGGATGTACAGCAGGTCAGAGGACAAGATTTCAGGAAGATACGGCCGAGGTTACACCAGGGGTCGAGGCCAGGACGGACCCACTGCGGGGCCCTACCACCGTCAAGGGATCTTTTGAAGACAAAGGTGCCAGAGTCCGGGGGTGAAGATAAATCTGCTAAGACATCTGCACCATCTGCTGATAAAAACATCTGCTGATAAAGAAGAGTCCAA
>NW_027637972.1:10000-27500 GCF_951216825.1 Electrona antarctica | reverse complement strand
CCCTGACAACAGATGGGAGATGGGGGTCCCTGGGACAACAGATGGGAGATGGGGGTCCCTGGGGCAACAGATGGGAGATGGGGGTCCCTGACAACAGATGGGAGATGGGGGTCCCTGGGGCAACAGAGGGGAGATGGGGGTCCCTGACAACAGTTGGGAGATGGGGGTCCCTGACAACAGATGGGAGATGGGGGTCCCTGACAACAGAGGGGAGATGGGGGTCCCTGACAACAGATGGGAGATGGGGGTCCCTGGCAACAGATGGGAGATGGGGGTCCCTGACAACAGATGGGAGATGGGGGTCCCTGACAACAGATGGGAGATGGGGGTCCCTGACAACAGATGGGAGATGGGGGTCCCTGACAACAGAGGGGAGATGGGGGTCCCTGGCAACAGATGGGAGATGGGGGTCCCTGGGACAACAGAGGGGAGATGGGGGTCCCTGGCAACAGATGGGAGATGGGGGTCCCTGACAACAGAGGGGAGATGGGGGTCCCTGACAACAGATGGGAGATGGGGGTCCCTGGCAACAGATGGGAGATGGGGGTCCCTGGGACAACAGATGGGAGATGGGGGTCCCTGGGACAACAGAGGGGAGATGGGGGTCCCTGGGACAACAGAGGGGAGATGGGGGTCCCTGGGACAACAGAGGGGAGATGGGGGTCCCTGACAACAGATGGGAGATGGGGGTCCCTGGGACAACAGAGGGGAGATGGGGGTCCCTGGGACAACAGAGGGGAGATGGGGGTCCCTGACAACAGAGGGGAGATGGGGGTCCCTGACAACAGATGGGAGATGGGGGTCCCTGACAACAGAGGGGAGATGGGGGTCCCTGACAACAGATGGGAGATGGGGGTCCCTGGGACAACAGAGGGGAGATGGGGGTCCCTGACAACAGATGGGAGATGGGGGTCCCTGACAACAGAGGGGAGATGGGGGTCCCTGGGACAACAGATGGGAGATGGGGGTCCCTGGGACAACAGAGGGGAGATGGGGGTCCCTGGGACAACAGAGGGGAGATGGGGGTCCCTGGGACAACAGAGGGGAGATGGGGGTCCCTGGCAACAGATGGGAGATGGGGGTCCCTGACAACAGAGGGGAGATGGGGGTCCCTGGGACAACAGATGGGAGATGGGGGTCCCTGGGACAACAGAGGGGAGATGGGGGTCCCTGGGACAACAGAGGGGAGATGGGGGTCCCTGACAACAGAGGGGAGATGGGGGTCCCTGACAACAGATGGGAGATGGGGGTCCCTGGGACAACAGAGGGGAGATGGGGGTCCCTGACAACAGATGGGAGATGGGGGTCCCTGGGGCAACAGATGGGAGATGGGGGTCCCTGGGGCAACAGATGGGAGATGGGGGTCCCTGGGGCAACAGAGGGGAGATGGGGGTCCCTGGGACAACAGAGGGGAGATGGGGGTCCCTGACAACAGATGGGAGATGGGGGTCCCTGGGCCAACAGATGGGAGATGGGGGTCCCTGACAACAGATGGGAGATGGGGGTCCCTGGGGCAACAGATGGGAGATGGGGGTCCCTGACAACAGATGGGAGATGGGGGTCCCTGACAACAGAGGGGAGATGGGGGTCCCTGGGACAACAGAGGGGAGATGGGGGTCCCTGACAACAGATGGGAGATGGGGGTCCCTGGGGCAACAGATGGGAGATGGGGGTCCCTGGGGCAACAGAGGGGAGATGGGGGTCCCTGGGACAACAGAGGGGAGATGGGGGTCCCTGACAACAGATGGGAGATGGGGGTCCCTGGGGCAACAGATGGGAGATGGGGGTCCCTGACAACAGATGGGAGATGGGGGTCCCTGGGACAACAGAGGGGAGATGGGGGTCCCTGGGGCAACAGATGGGAGATGGGGGTCCCTGACAACAGAGGGGAGATGGGGGTCCCTGACAACAGATGGGAGATGGGGGTCCCTGGGACAACAGAGGGGAGATGGGGGTCCCTGACAACAGAGAGGAGATGGGGGTCCCTGACAACAGATGGGAGATGGGGGTCCCTGACAACAGAGGGGAGATGGGGGTCCCTGACAACAGATGGGAGATGGGGGTCCCTGACAACAGAGGGGAGATGGGGGTCCCTGGGACAACAGAGGGGAGATGGGGGTCCCTGACAACAGATGGGAGATGGGGGTCCCTGACAACAGAGGGGAGATGGGGGTCCCTGGGACAACAGATGGGAGATGGGGGTCCCTGGGACAACAGAGGGGAGATGGGGGTCCCTGACAACAGATGGGAGATGGGGGTCCCTGGGACAACAGAGGGGAGATGGGGGTCCCTGACAACAGATGGGAGATGGGGGTCCCTGGGGCAACAGATGGGAGATGGGGGTCCCTGACAACAGATGGGAGATGGGGGTCCCTGGGACAACAGATGGGAGATGGGGGTCCCTGGGACAACAGAGGGGAGATGGGGGTCCCTGACAACAGATGGGAGATGGGGGTCCCTGGAACAACAGAGGGGAGATGGGGGTCCCTGACAACAGATGGGAGATGGGGGTCCCTGGGGCAACAGATGGGAGATGGGGGTCCCTGACAACAGATGGGAGATGGGGGTCCCTGGGGCAACAGATGGGAGATGGGGGTCCCTGACAACAAGGGGAGATGGGGGTCCCTGACAACAGATGGGAGATGGGGGTCCCTGACAACAGATGGGAGATGGGGGTCCCTGACAACAGATGGGAGATGGGGGTCCACGGCCAAATACAGATAACTCTGGGGGTCCTGGGGGTCCAGGACTCTGGGGGTCCTTGGCAACTGATACAGAAACACCTGTATCTGGGGGTCCTTGGCACCACTGATACAGAAACACCTGTATCTGGGGGTCCTTGGCAACACTGATACAGAAACACCTGTATTTGGGGGTCCTTGGCAACACTGATACAAAAACACCTGTATTTGGGGGTCCTTGGCAACACTGATACAGAAACACCTGTATCTGGGGGTCCTTGGCAACACTGATACAGAAACACCTGTATCTGGGGGTCCTTGGCAACACTGATACAGAAACACCTGTATCTGGGGGTCCTTGGCAACACTGATACAGAAACACCTGTATCTGGGGGTCCTTGGCAACACTGATACAGAAACACCTGTATTTGGGGGTCCTTGGCACCACTGATACAGAAACACCTGTATTTGGGGGTCCTTGGCAACACTGATACAGAAACACCTGTATTTGGGGGTCCTTGGCAACACTGATACAGAAACACCTGTATTTGGGGGTCCTTGGCAACACTGATACAGAAACACCTGTATTTGGGGGTCCTTGGCAACACTGATACAGAAACACCTGTATCTGGGGGTCCTTGGCAACACTGATACAGAAACACCTGTATCTGGGGGTCCTTGGCAACACTGATACAGAAACACCTGTATTTGGGGGTCCTTGGCAACACTGATACAGAAACACCTGTATTTGGGGGTCCTTGGCAACACTGATACAGAAACACCTGTATCTGGGGGTCCTTGGCAACACTGATACAGAAACACCTGTATCTGGGGGTCCTTGGCAACACTGATACAGAAACACCTGTATCTGGGGGTCCTTGGCAACACTGATACAGAAACACCTGTATTTGGGGGTCCTTGGCACCACTGATACAGAAACACCTGTATTTGGGGGTCCTTGGCAACTGATACAGAAACACCTGTATTTGGGGGTCCTTGGCAACACTGATACAGAAACACCTGTATTTGGGGGTCCTTGGCAACACTGATACAGAAACACCTGTATTTGGGGGTCCTTGGCAACACTGATACAGAAACACCTGTATTTGGGGGTCCTTGGCAACACTGATACAGAAACACCTGTATTTGGGGGTCCTTGGCACCACTGATACAGAAACACCTGTATTTGGGGGTCCTTGGCAACACTGATACAGAAACACCTGTATTTGGGGGTCCTTGGCAACACTGATACAGAAACACCTGTATTTCAGAAAACTGTCAGGATTTAGAAGACATTTTGTAAATGTCGACGTCTGTTGTGCACTCAACAGTAAACCAACCAGCATACAGTGTAGGATACAGTACAGACTAGAGTATCTTCACATTTATACCCTTTATTTATATAACTATACATTATTGCGAACGCAGTGAGTTGCGAACGCAGTGAGCATTTACTATGAGACCCAGCAGATCACGTCTGTGTGTGTGTCTGTCTGTGTGTCACGCTGTAACACCACCCGCCCACCACCAGAGGGCGCAGCTGTATCACACACAAAAAACACACACACACATGCACGCACGCACACACACGCACGCACGCACGCACGCACACACACACACACACACAACAAACTTAACTTTAAAAAAAACTTAACTTAAAAAAAAACTTAACTTAAAAAAAAAACTTAAAAAGGAAAAACGCACACACACAAAAAACTTAACTTAAAAAAAAACTTAACTTAAAAAAAAACTTAACTTAAAAAAAAAACTTAAAAAGGAAAAACGCACACACACAAAAAACTTAACTTAAAAAAAAACTTAACTTAAAAAAAAAACGTAAAAAGGAAAAACACACACACAACAAACTTAACTTAACTTAAAAAAAAACTTAAACAAAAAAACAAGAAACACGCACGCACGCACACATACACACACTAAAAAAAAACTTGAAAAAACATTTAATTTAAAAAAACTTAACTTAAAAAAAACCTTAAAAAGTACGTAATTTATTCTAATTGTTGTTATTGCAATTTACGAGCTGCGTTCGCTTCCCGCGTTTGCGCGTCTTACTTGTACATAATGTATACATTATACATTATACATAATGTATACATTATACATAATGTATACATTATACATCCTATTAAATCAGAGGGTTTCAACTTTAAAACTTATCTGTTGCATCAAATGCAGCGAGCAACGGCTCTGCTACATCCAATAATACATATATCAGCTACTAGTCCAGTGTTCTGTTGCATCCAATAATACATATATCAGCTACTAGTCCAGTGTTCTGTTGCATCCAATAATACATATATCAGCTACTAGTCCAGTGCTCTGCTACATCCAATAATACATATATCAGCTACTAGTCCAGTGTTCTGTTACATCCAATAATACATATATCAGCTACTAGTCCAGTGTTCTGTTGCATCCAATAATACATATATCAGCTACTAGTCCAGTGCTCTGCTACATCCAATAATACATATATCAGCTACTAGTCCAGTGCTCTGCTACATCCAATAATACATATATCAGCTACTAGTCCAGTGTTCTGCTGCATCCAATAATACATATATCAGCTACTAGTCCAGTGTTCTGCTGCATCCAATAATACATATATCAGCTACTAGTCCAGTGCTCTGCTACATCCAATAATACATATATCAGCTACTAGTCCAGTGCTCTGCTGCATCCAATAATACATATATCAGCTACTAGTCCAGTGCTCTGCTGCATCCAATAATACATATATCAGCTACTAGTCCAGTGTTCTGTTGCATCCAATAATACATATATCAGCTACTAGTCCAGTGTTCTGCTGCATCCAATAATACATATATCAGCTACTAGTCCAGTGCTCTGCTGCATCCAATAATACATATATCAGCTACTAGTCCAGTGCTCTGTTACATCCAATAATACATATATCAGCTACTAGTCCAGTGCTCTGCTACATCCAATAATACATATATCAGCTACTAGTCCAGTGCTCTGCTACATCCAATAATACATATATCAGCTACTAGTCCAGTGTTCTGTTGCATCCAATAATACATATATCAGCTACTAGTCCAGTGCTCTGCTACATCCAATAATACATATATCAGCTACTAGTCCAGTGCTCTGCTACATCCAATAATACATATATCAGCTACTAGTCCAGTGCTCCGCTACATCCAATAATACATATATCAGCTACTAGTCCAGTGTTCTGCTGCATCCAATAATACATATATCAGCTACTAGTCCAGTGTTCTGCTGCATCCAATAATACATATATCAGCTACTAGTCCAGTGTTCTGTTGCATCCAATAATACATATATCAGCTACTAGTCCAGTGTTCTGTTGCATCCAATAATACATATATCAGCTACTAGTCCAGTGTTCTGCTGCATCCAATAATACATATATCAGCTACTAGTCCAGTGTTCTGCTGCATCCAATAATACATATATCAGCTACTAGTCCAGTGCTCTGCTACATCCAATAATACATATATCAGCTACTAGTCCAGTGTTCTGCTGCATCCAATAATACATATATCAGCTACTAGTCCAGTGCTCTGCTACATCCAATAATACATATATCAGCTACTAGTCCAGTGCTCTGCTACATCCAATAATACATATATCAGCTACTAGTCCAGTGCTCTGCTGCATCCAATAATACATATATCAGCTACTAGTCCAGTGTTCTGTTGCATCCAATAATACATATATCAGCTACTAGTCCAGTGTTCTGCTGCATCCAATAATACATATATCAGCTACTAGTCCAGTGTTCTGCTGCATCCAATAATACATATATCAGCTACTAGTCCAGTGCTCTGCTACATCCAATAATACATATATCAGCTACTAGTCCAGTGCTCTGCTGCATCCAATAATACATATATCAGCTACTAGTCCAGTGCTCTGCTACATCCAATAATACATATATCAGCTACTAGTCCAGTGTTCTGTTGCATCCAATAATACATATATCAGCTACTAGTCCAGTGTTCTGCTGCATCCAATAATACATATATCAGCTACTAGTCCAGTGTTCTGTTGCATCCAATAATACATATATCAGCTACTAGTCCAGTGCTCTGCTGCATCCAATAATACATATATCAGCTACTAGTCCAGTGTTCTGTTGCATCCAATAATACATATATCAGCTACTAGTCCAGTGTTCTGCTGCATCCAATAATACATATATCAGCTACTAGTCCAGTGCTCTGCTGCATCCAATAATACATATATCAGCTACTAGTCCAGTGCTCTGTTACATCCAATAATACATAGATCAGCTACTAGTCCAGTGCTCTGCTACATCCAATAATACATATACAAGTAAGACGCGCAAACGCGGGAAGCGAACGCAGCTCGTAAATTGCAATAACAACAATTAGAATAAATTACGTACTTTTTAAGGTTTTTTTTAAGTTAAGTTTTTTTAAATTAAATGTTTTTTCAAGTTTTTTTTTAGTGTGTGTATGTGTGCGTGCGTGCGTGTTTCTTGTTTTTTTGTTTAAGTTTTTTTTTAAGTTAAGTTTTTTTTTAAGTTAAGTTTGTTGTGTGTGTGTTTTTCCTTTTTACGTTTTTTTTTTAAGTTAAGTTTTTTTTTAAGTTAAGTTTTTTGTGTGTGTGCGTTTTTCCTTTTTAAGTTTTTTTTTTAAGTTAAGTTTTTTTTTAAGTTAAGTTTTTTGTGTGTGTGCGTTTTTCCTTTTTAAGTTTTTTTTTTAAGTTAAGTTTTTTTTAAGTTAAGTTTTTTTTAAAGTTAAGTCACACACACAGACGTGATCTGCTGGGTCTCATAGTAAATGCTCACTGCGTTCGCAATCAGCTACTAGTCCAGTGCTCTGCTACATCCAATAATACAAATATAAGCTACTAGTCCAGTGCTCTGCTACATCCAATAATACAAATATAAGCTACTAGTCCAGTGCTCTGCTACATCCAATAATACAAATATAAGCTACTAGTCCAGTGTTCTGCTGCATCCAATAATACATATATCAGCTACTAGTCCAGGGCTCTGCTGCATCCAATAATACATATATCAGCTACTAGTCCAGTGCTCTGCTACATCCAATAATACAAATATAAGCTACTAGTCCAGTGCTCTGCTACATCCAATAATACATATATCAGCTACTAGTCCAGGGCTCTGCTGCATCCAATAATACATATATCAGCTACTAGTCCAGGGCTCTGCTGCATCCAATAATACATATATCAGCTACTAGTCCAGTGCTCTGCTACATCCAATAATACATATATCAGCTACTAGTCCAGGGCTCTGCTACATCCAATAATACATATATCAGCTACTAGTCCAGGGCTCTGCTGCATCCAATAATACATATATCAGCTACTAGTCCAGTGCTCTGCTACATCCAATAATACATATATCAGCTACTAGTCCAGGGCTCTGCTGCATCCAATAATACATATATCAGCTACTAGTCCAGTGCTCTGCTGCATCCAATAATACATATATCAGCCTACTAGTCCAGTGCAGACTGGTGGTTACATTTGTATTGGTGCCGAGTGCGAAGCTTAAACAATAGGTTAATTGCGGACAGCTACAGATAAACTGTGGATATTAACCTACAAATAAGGACCCAGGCCAAATGCCATTGCGCAGTAGCCTACACCAACAAGTCTATGTGTGGTGTGTGCAGGGCCGGTCCTGAGCAATCTGGCGCCCCAAGCAGGATTTTTTTTTTTACTCTGTCCCAAAAATTGAGGAGACACTGTGGAGGCACTGGGGGGACAGTGGGGACACTGTGGAGGCACTGGGGGGACAGTGGGGACACTGTGGAGGCACTGGGGGTCCATTGGGGAGGCACTGTGGGGACACTGGGGAGACACTGGGGAGGCACTGGGGAGGCACTGGGGGGGCACTGGGGGGACACGGTGCAGACAGAGTTGGGACAGAGTAAAAAAAAGAAAAAAGAAAATGTTTTCTTTTTTTTTTTTTTTTGGCGCTACTCCCCCATGGCGCTCGAAGCCGTTGCTTCGTCGGCCTGTAGGAGGAACCGGGCCTGGGTGTGTGCATAGCTGCATGTGAAACTATATTCTCCTGCTGTATTTTGCTCTCTATTTCATGGTCATGGTCATGGAGGGCGAGAGAGGGTGCAGAGAGAGAGAGAGAGAGAGAGGTGTGAATGGAATCGCATTTTCTGTGCAGGACTTGCCAAGTCGCCAGAGCAATATGGTAAAGTGTCTATCAGTTTTAAATGATATGGGGATTTGGAGATTTACGCACATAGTGTGACATGCTGACAGACAATGAAAGAAACATGTTCCACTCACAATTTAGGTGGCTTTTAAAATGCGGTACTTATTTGTTCTTTAAAAAATTATTGGCAGCTCAAATATAAATGTTATCCTGTGTTCAATGCGTTTCTGCGTTTGTGTGACTGTGTGGACACGGATATCTGTCTTATGGGATGGGAAGGGATTCTTTCTAAAACGGAGGACGAAAATTTCCGTTTTGCAAAAGATCCATATACATATTAGCCTCTCAGACCCATTTGAGCCACGGACCACCATGTGATGACAGTTAGCCTCTCAGACCCATTTGAGCCACGGACCACCATTTGATGACATTTAGCCTCTCAGACCCATTTGAGCCACGGACCACCATTTGATGACATTTAGCCTCTGACCCATTTGAGCCACGGAACCACCATGTGATGACATTTAGCCTCTCAGACCCATTTGAGCCACGGAACCACCATTTGATGACATTTAGCCTCTCAGACCCATTTGAGCCACGGACCACCATTTGATGACATTTAGCCTCTCAGACCCATTTGATCCACGGACCACCGTTTGATGACATTTAGCCTCTCAGACCCATTTGATCCACGGACCACCATTTGATGACATTTAGCCTCTCAGACCCATTTGAGCCACGGACCACCATTTGATGACATTTAGCCTCTCAGACCCATTTGAGCCACGGACCACCGTTTGATGACATTTAGCCTCTCAGACCCAAAACTTTAGAATGTTTTCTTGTCGTTGGATGAGATTTGGGTCTGAGAGGCTAAATGTCATCAAATGGTGTGTTTTTCAACTCAGGAAGGACCTGGACGCGGCCGGCCGAGAGGTGTGGCTGTCCAACGGAAGCTACTGGAAGCTCCGCGAAGACCCGGGATTCGCCAACACCGACAACCTGGACCTGTGGTAGACGCATGATGCTAGTGCTAGTCATACACTCTACCCACTGTCTGAACCCCAACACCTAACATGATGCTAATGCTAGTCATACACTCTACCCACTGTCTGAACCCCAACGCTTAGCATACTCCACCCACTGTCAGCACCACCTAGACACCTAGCATGATGCTAGACACCTAGCATGATGCTAGACACCTAGCATGATGCTAGACACCTAGCATGATGCTAAACACCTAGCAGCATGCAAAACACCTAGCATGATGCTAAACCCCTAACAGCATGCAAAACACCTAGCATGATGCTAAACCCCTAGCAGCATGCAAAACACCTAGCATGATGCTAAACCCCTAGCAGCATGCAAAACACCTAGCAGCATGCAAAACACCTAGCATGATGCTAAACCCCTAGCAGCATGCAAAACACCTAGCAGCATGCAAAACACCTAGCATGATGCTAAACCCCTAGCAGCATGCAAAACACCTAGCAGCATGCAAAACACCTAGCATGATGCAAAACACCTAGCATTATGCTAAACACCTAGCATGATGCTAAACACCTAGCATGATGCTAAACACCTAGCATGATGCTAAACACGCTAATGTACAATCTATCAATCTGTCGCCACCACCTGGACACCTATGGTAGAACAAGACACCTAGCGTGATGCTAAAGCTAACGCATGCTCTCCAGCGCATCGTAATGCGTCCTTATCTTAGAAGACAAGCGAAGCGTCCTTATCTTAGAAGACAAGCCAAGCGTCCTTATCTTAGAAGACAAGCGAAGCGTCCTAATGCGTCCTTATCTTAGAAGACAAGCCAAGCATCGTTGTGACGTATAAGTTACTGCTCTGTTTCCTAGACGTATAAGTTACTGCTCTGTTTCCTAGACGTATAAGTTACTGCTCTGTTTCCTAGACGTATAAGTTACGGCTCTGTTTCATAGACGTATAAGTTACTGCTCTGTTTCCTAGACGTATAAGTTACTGCTCTGTTTCCTAGACGTATAAGTTACGGCTCTGTTTCCTAGACGTATAAGTTACTGCTCTGTTTCCTAGACGTATAAGTTACGGCTCTGTTTCCTAGACGTATAAGTTACTGCTCTGTTTCCTAGACGTATAAGTTACTGCTCTGTTTCCTAGACGTATAAGTTACGGCTCTGTTTCCTAGACGTATAAGTTACTGCTCTGTTTCCTAGACGTATAAGTTACTGCTCTGTTTCCTAGACGTATAAGTTACTGCTCTGTTTCCTAGACGTATAAGTTACTGCTCTGTTTCCTAGACGTATAAGTTACGGCTCTGTTTCCTAGACGTATAAGTTACGGCTCTGTTTCCTAGACGTATAAATTACTGCTCTGTTTCCTAGACGTATAAGTTACTGCTCTGTTTCCTAGACGTATAAGTTACGGCTCTGTTTCCTAGACGTATAAGTATTCTTAGCATAATAACTTATAATTGTATATTAATTCTTTGTTGGGAATTTTAAAGGGAATATTTTTGGGGTAAAGAAAAAATATATATATATATTTAGGTAAACTAGTTGCCAAGTTGCTAAACCTTTGTGTTCATTTAATTTAACTGTCTACGGCTAGTTTAAAGGCATCGTATGGAACTGTCCTCTGTGTTTACATACAGAATAATATATACATTATGTAGCCACCATTGACACACGATCTACCAAAACAAACACACAAACATCTACCAAAACAAACACACAAACATCTACCAAAACAAACACACAAACATCTACCAAAACAAACACCGAAACATCTACCAAAACAAACACCGAAATATCCCCGTCTACCAAAACAAACACCAAAACATCCCCGTCTACCAAAACAAACACCAAAACATCCCCGTCTACCAAAACAAACACCAAAACATCCCGTCTACCAAAACAAACACCGAAACATCCCCGTCTACCAAAACAAACACCAAAATATCCCCGTCTACACATGATAACTTTGGCTATAGAGGGAAATTTAAATGTATTGTTTAGTTAAACTTAAAGGACCACTTCACCACTTTTCAACCCCTCTTCCAATAATTGGTCCTGACTAATGTTCATGATAAAATACCACAATTTTTTCCTACTCAGTCTGTGTCTCATAGGAGGGCTGTGGGCGGTTCAGAAACCCGTCCACCAGTGACATCATCGATGGGGAATCCATGCTAATAGAAACTGCAGGCTTTCTTTTCCTGAAAAGTTGCAATGCGATAATGGAAGCCATCGTTCTCACTATAATAAAAATCTTAATATATTTTAAAACAAATCTTGTTTAAAAAAAAAATCTGCCCATGGCCCAGCATTGGGCCATGGACCCCCCATTACTCTTGAGAGGGTACAAATGGAACCGAATGGACCCCCGACTCCATCCAGTTCCATCTGTTACCGGTCATTTAGCCGGGGACCCCCCCTGGAAACCCCTCAAGGACCCCCGGCGGGGGTCCCCCAACCCTCCATGATGGTGGTCCCCTGACCCTCCATGATGGGGGTCCCTGACCCTCCATGATGGGGGTCCCCTGACCCTCCATGATGGGGGTCCCCCGACCCTCCATGATGGGGGTCCCCCGACCCTCCATGATGGGGGTCCCCTGACCCTCCATGATGGGGGTCCCTGACCCTCCATGATGGGGGTCCCCTGACCCTCCATGATGGGGGTCCCTGACCCTCCATGATGGGGGTCCCCTGACCCTCCATGATGGTGGTCCCTGACCCTCCATGATGGGGGTCCCCTGACCCTCCATGATGGGGGTCCCCCGACCCTCCATGATGGGGGTCCCCTGACCCTCCATGATGGGGGTCCCCTGACCCTCCATGATGGGGGTCCCCTGACCCTCCATGATGGTGGTCCCTGACCCTCCATGATGGGGGTCCCCTGACCCTCCATGATGGGGGTCCCCTGACCCTCCATGATGGGGGTCCCCCGACCCTCCATGATGGGGGTCCCCTGACCCTCCATGATGGGGGTCCCTGACCCTCCATGATGGGGGTCCCCTGACCCTCCATGATGGGGGTCCCTGACCCTCCATGATGGGGGTCCCCCGACCCTCCATGATGGGGGTCCCCTGACCCTCCATGATGGGGGTCCCCCGACCCTCCATGATGGGGGTCCCCTGACCCTCCATGATGGGGGTCCCCTGACCCTCCATGATGGGGGTCCCCTGACCCTCCATGATGGTGGTCCCTGACCCTCCATGATGGGGGTCCCCTGACCCTCCATGATGGGGGTCCCTGACCCTCCATGATGGGGGTCCCCTGACCCTCCATGATGGGGGTCCCCCGACCCTCCATGATGGGGGTCCCCCGACCCTCCATGATGGGGGTCCCCTGACCCTCCATGATGGGGGTCCCTGACCCTCCATGATGGGGGTCCCCTGACCCTCCATGATGGGGGTCCCTGACCCTCCATGATGGGGGTCCCCCGACCCTCCATGATGGGGGTCCCCTGACCCTCCATGATGGGGGTCCCCCGACCCTCCATGATGGGGGTCCCCTGACCCTCCATGATGGGGGTCCCCTGACCCTCCATGATGGGGGTCCCCTGACCCTCCATGATGGTGGTCCCTGACCCTCCATGATGGGGGTCCCTGACCCTCCATGATGGGGGTCCCTGACCCTCCATGATGGGGGTCCCTGACCCTCCATGATGGGGGTCCCCCGACCCTCCATGATGGGGGTCCCTGACCCTCCATGATGGGGGTCCCCTGACCCTCCATGATGGGGGTCCCTGACCCTCCATGATGGTGGTCCCCTGACCCTCCATGATGGGGGTCCCCTGACCCTCCATGATGGGGGTCCCTGACCCTCCATGATGGGGGTCCCCTGACCCTCCATGATGGGGGTCCCCTGACCCTCCATGATGGGGGTCCCCTGACCCTCCATGATGGGGGTCCCCTGGACCCTCCATGATGGGGGTCCCCTGACCCTCCATGATGGGGGTCCCCTGACCCTCCATGATGGGGGTCCCCCGACCCTCCATGATGGGGGTCCCTGACCCTCCATGATGGGGGTCCCTGACCCTCCATGATGGGGGTCCCCTGACCCTCCATGATGGGGGTCCCCTGACCCTCCATGATGGGGGTCCCCTGACCCTCCATGATGGGGGTCCCCCGACCCTCCATGATGGGGGTCCCCTGACCCTCCATGATGGTGGTCCCCTGACCCTCCATGATGGGGGTCCTTGGAAGTTAAAACGTTTGAGAACCGCTGATGTTTTTAAATGAAATCTGGCAACGCTCCCAAAATGTGTTCCATGAAGATTGTTTAGCTTTATTTTTTTGTTTTGTATTTTAATGTATTTACAGTTTAATGAAATGATGTGGTTTAATGTCTTATAACTCTGTTTCTGTCACCGTTTGTTTGGAACGACAAACCTCTTAAAAGACTGGCTGATAACACTTAATATGCATAAATACATTTTACTGTCCCTCTACGACTATAACTACACATTAAACACCTTAAATATTGTTAAATATCTTCAAGTTATTCTTTCACTCAATAGGGAAAACTCCTGTCGCAGGTCGATGTGTGTGGTCCAGCCCTATGGACCGTGCTACTAAAATGTGTTAATAAAAATAAGCATTTAAAATATTGCTTTGATGCTCGTATTAATCGTATTAGGAAGGATTCGTTATTTTTGTATTTATTATTAGCATTCCGTACATTCCATAGGGCTGGACCCCAACATTGGACACCGTTATGATGACATCATCAACGTGCGACGGGGGCGGCCCCTATTGACTAAAAAACAGACTATTTCTAAGCTAAATAAAATGATGTGTTTTTAGAGTAAACGTATAATGTTTTAAGTCTTATTAGCCAGAGATCTCGCCGGCGGATTGTTGTGGATTCATGTTGGTGCATGGGGGCTTCTGATTGGTTCATCTGTTCATCAATGGATCTTATTGGTTAATATTGGGTTGTATCGTTTAATACGCGCGTGTGTGTGTGTGGTGATTTAAGTCTGTGTGCAACTTGATTTCCTCCGACCCGATTGGTCGACTGACTTTCGACAGCGGCGGTGACAGAAACGAAAAGGAGGCGTGGCTTTAAGCCCCGCCCCTCTGCTTCCTGCGTAGAGTTTAAGAAGTGTTTTGCCGCAAAACGCCAAAAGAAAAGTTTACTCTGGAAGGATTTTAAAATAATAGTTTAATACTTTGATGATGAGATGAAATATTGTCTTTGATGAAAACAATCTATTGGTTGTGTAACCAGTAAGATGTCTCTATTGTTGTGTAACCAGTAAGATGTCTCTATTGTTGTGTAACCAGTAAGATGTCTCTATTGTTGTGTAACCAGTAAGATGTCTCTATTGTTGTGTAACCAGTAAGATGTCTATATTGTTGTGTAACCAGTAAGATGTCTCTATTGTTGTGTAACCAGTAAGATGTCTTTATTGTTGTGTAACCAGTAAGATGTCTCTATTGTTGTGTAACCAGTAAGATGTCTCTATTGTTGTGTAACCAGTAAGATGTCTCTATTGTTGTGTAACCAGTAAGATGTCTATATTGTTGTGTAACCAGTAAGATGTCTCTATTGTTGTGTAACCAGTAAGATGTCTCTATTGTTGTGTAACCAGTAAGATGTCTCTATTGTTGTGTAACCAGTAAGATGTCTCTATTGTTGTGTAACCAGTAAGATGTCTCTATTGTTGTGTAACCAGTAAGATGTCTTTATTGTTGTGTAACCAGTAAGATGTCTTTATTGTTGTGTAACCAGTAAGATGTCTCTATTGTTGTGTAACCAGTAAGATGTCTCTATTGTTGTGTAACCAGTAAGATGTCTCTATTGTTGTGTAACCAGTAAGATGTCTCTATTGTTGTGTAACCAGTAAGATGTCTCTATTGTTTGGAATAAATGGAGAAATATTCAAAACGGTATTTCCTGCTCTTTGTTCTGCTTCTTTGACCTCAGACCTCATGGTCTGACCTTTGACCTTTAGACAAGGTCAGCCTCATGGTCTGACCTTTGACCTTTAGACAAGGTCAGCCTCATGGTCTGACCTTTGACCTTTAGACAAGGTCAGCCTCATGGTCTGACCTTTGACCTTTAGACAAGGTCAGCCTCATGGTCTGACCTTTGACCTTTAGACAAGGGCAGCCTCATGGCTGACCTTTGACCTTTAGACAAGGTCAGCCTCATGGCTGATTCATACCAAATATTATTAATTTATAAAGATTGTCGAACTTCATTGGAGCCACTAGAGGCCAAATGGACTACAAATCCCACAAATGCTCTCCTAAATAAAGTAGGCATGGTTTGCCCCCCCCCCCCCCCCCCCCCCCCCCTCACCCCTCCCCTCTCCCAGGCTGACAACAACACTGACAACGTCATGTGGAGCATTGAGAGCATTATGTGGCAAATGTCATGATTACCATTTCCATCAACCAAGAGAAAATTATATTATTACGGTATTAAGCATTGGAACACAAATTTTATTTCACTTTTAAGTTTCTCGGTATGACTTTACAATTTACATTTTAGGCATTTATCAGACGCTCTTAATCCAGAGCGACTTACATTAAGCAAGAACAAAAAGCATGGCAATACATCACATAAAAAAGCATTTATCATGAAACATGCGTACCGTAAGCTAAGAACGTAACAGTGGAATATCTATAAAATTAAACTATACATATAAACTATACATATATACTATACTATGCTATACATATGTACTATGATGTGCTATGACTACATACAATGCAATTATAGTGCCGTCTACATAACATGCTATAAGTCTGTATCAAATGATATCTAAGTCTACAGAAATGCTATCTAAGGGGGTAGGGTTAAGTGCTATGGGCCATGATGGAGTCTGAAAAGGTGGGTTTTCAGACTACGGCGGAAGATTGGGAGTGATGCTGCAGTTCTGATTGCAACGGGAAGTGCATTCCACAGTTTTGGAGCCAGAAGGGAGAAGAGTTTGGGACGTGTGGAGCGTTGTCCCGGCGTTTTTAGTGAGGGTACTTCCAGCTTCCCTGCGTTGGCTGATCTGAGAGCGTGGGAGGGTTTGTAGGGTTCAATCATACTTGCAAGATATGGGGGAGCCATACCTTTGGTTGCTTTGAAAGCCGGCATCAGAGTTTTGTATTCTGTGCGGGCAGCGACCAGGAGCCAGTGGAGGGAGCGGAGCAGGGGGGAGACATGTGAGAATTTTGGCTGGTTGAAGACCAAGCGATCTGCGGCATTTTGGATCAGTTGGAGAGGCTTAAGTGCACATGCCGGTAGGCCAGTAAGGAGGGAGTTACAACATGCCGGTAGGCCAGTAAGGAGGGAGTTACAACATGCCGGTAGGCCAGTAAGGAGGGAGTTACAACATGCCGGTAGGCCAGTAAGGAGGGAGTTACAACATGCCAGTAGGCCAGTAAGGAGGGAGTTACAACATGCCGGTAGGCCAGTGAGGAGGGAGTTACAACATGCCGGTAGGCCAGTAAGGAGGGAGTTACAACATGCCGGTAGGCCAGTGAGGAGGGAGTTACAACATGCCGGTAGGCCAGTGAGGAGGGAGTTACAACATGCCGGTAGGCCAGTAAGGAGGGAGTTACAACATGCCGGTAGGCCAGTGAGGAGGGAGTTACAACATGCCGGTAGGCTAGTGAGGAGGGAGTTACAACATGCCGGTAGGCCAGTAA
>NW_027637972.1:0-5000 GCF_951216825.1 Electrona antarctica | reverse complement strand
TGACCTACGTGGTCGGTTAAGACTGAGGTTAGGGTTAGTGACCTACGTGGTCGGTTAAGACTGAGGTTAGGGTTAGTGACCTACGTGGTCGGTTAAGACTGAGGTTAGGGTTAGTGACCTACGTGGCTGGTTAAGACTGAGGTTAGGGTTAGTGACCTACGTGGCTGGTTAAGACTGAGGTTAGGGTTAGTGACCTACGTGGTCGGTTAAGACTGAGGTTAGGGTTAGTGACCTACGTGGTCGGTTAAGACTGAGGTTAGGGTTAGTGACCTACGTGGTCGGTTAAGACTGAGGTTAGGGTTAGTGACCTACGTGGTCGGTTAAGACTGAGGTTAGGGTTAGTGACCTACGTGGCTGGTTAAGACTGAGGTTAGGGTTAGTGACCTACGTGGCTGGTTAAGACTGAGGTTAGGGTTAGTGACCTACGTGGTCGGTTAAGACTGAGGTTAGGGTTAGTGACCTACGTGGTCGGTTAAGACTGAGGTTAGGGTTAGTGACCTACGTGGTCGGTTAAGACTGAGGTTAGGGTTAGTGACCTACGTGGTCGGTTAAGACTGAGGTTAGGGCGGAAATGTATTTATCTTGTTTTTCACTTCCGGTTCCTGTCTGTTGTATGCGTCTCCTAGCAACCGAGAGTCATTCAGACGGTGGAGACGAGCGCCCTCTAGTGTTTAACACTGAAAACACAAAATCTCGTCTTTGGCACCCAAAGAGTTTAACAATAGTTATCAATATGTTAGACAAACATTATGGTGATGCAGATAGACGCTAACATTAACAATAATTATCAATATGTTAGACAAACATTATGGTGATGCAGATAGACGCTAACATTAACAATAATTATCAATATGTTAGACAAACATTATGGTGATGCAGATAGACTCTAACATTAACAATAATTATCAATATGTTAGACAAACATTATGGTGATGCAGATAGACTCTAACATTAACAATAATTATCAATATGTTAGACAAACATTATGGTGATGCAGATAGACTCTAACATTAACAATAATTATCAATATGTTAGACAAACATTATGGTGATGCAGATAGACTCTAACATTAACAATAATTATCAATATGTTAGACAAACATTATGGTGATGCAGATAGACTCTAACATTAACAATAGTTATCAATATGTTAGACAAACATTATGGTGATGCAGATAGACTCTAACATTAACAATAGTTATCAATATGTTAGACAAACATTATGGTGATGCAGATAGACTCTAACATTAACAATAGTTATCAATATGTTAGACAAACATTATGGTGATGCAGATAGACTCTAACATTAACAATAGTTTGATTGATTTATTGATTGAAGAATTTATTAACAGTTTGCAGAATTACAGTACATTTCAAGCACAAACTCAATACAAAGGCTGTTAACTGTGAGTGGACGACCCAATTAAGCATTACACTTGTTTCCAATAGGGTCCACCATGTTCAAATCATCAAAACATTTAGAGACGTACAAATAGACACTTCTATAGACAGAACAGGAATTCATCATAAGGAGGTAAAAAGGGAAAAGAAACATATACAGCGGGGGGGGGGGAAAAAGGGGTGGGCGGTGGGGGGGATTCACGTTCAGCTCCGTTCATTTGTTTGTTTTCCTTGGAGGAGCTGCGTTGGGTCCCCAAGTCGGTCCCCAGTTATCAATATGTTAGACAAACATTATGGTGATGCAGATAGACTCTAACATTAACAATAATTATCAATATGTTAGACAAACATTATGGTGATGCAGATAGACTCTAACATTAACAATAATTATCAATATGTTAGACAAACATTATGGTGATGCAGATAGACTCTAACATTAACAATAATTATCAATATGTTAGACAAACATTATGGTGATGCAGATAGACGCTAACATTAACAATAGTTATCAGGCTGGCTCCTATAGGCTACTACATGAGGGTACAGGTACATACACATTATTGTATCAGATTGATAAATAAATGCTGTATCAATCTATCAACAGGACTCCAAGCTGCTCCTCCTGATCACTGCTACGCTGGACCTGGAGATGTGGCCTGTGATTTCTGCACTGAGAGGAGACTGAAAGCTGTGAAGACTTGTCTTCAGTGTCTGGTCTCTTACTGTGACACTCACCTCCAGCCTCACTATCAGTCTCCTGCCTTTAAGAGACACCAGCTGGTCCAAGCCTCCGGAGAGCTTCAGGAGAACATCTGCTCTCGTCACAACAAGGTGAATGACCTTTTCTGTAGCACCGATCAGCAGTGTATCTGCTCTCTGTGCTCCGTGGAAGAACACAAAGGTCACGATACGACCTCGGCCGCAGCAGAACGGGCCGAGAGACAGAAAGAGGTCGATAGGAGTCAGCAGAACATCCAGCAGAGAATCCAGGAGAGAGAGAAAGACGTGAAGGTGTTTCACCAGGAGGTGGAGTCCATCAAGCACCGTGCCGACAGAGCAGTGGAGGACAGCGACACCATCTTTACTGAGCTCATCTCTTCCATGGAGAGAAGACGATCTGAGGTGAGGCAGCTGATCCGAGACCAGCAGGAACGTCAAGTGAGTCGTGCTGAAGAACTGAGGAGGCGTGCGGGGCAGGAGGTCACTGAACTGAGGAGGAGACATGCTGAGCTGGAGCAGCTCTCACTCACAGAGGATCACATCCGTTTTCTACAGCGTTACACCTCCTCTCTCTCAACCACCAGTGAATCTACACACCCAGTCAGCAGCCATGTCCGTCCTCTGAGACACTTTGAAGATGTGACTGTGGCCGTGTCCAAGATGAGGGACAGACTAGAGGACATTCTCACAGAGGAAGGGACAAACGTCTCAGAGACAGTGAACAGGGTGGATGTTTCACTCAGGGACAGTTTATTGCACGACGCAGACCACGCCGTTGCGCAGAGCCCCGAGGCCCACCCTCCACGGCCCACCCTCCGCCCCCCCGCCTCAGCTTTGCTGGGAGCCCCCAGATTGGTAAATCCGCCACTGGTTTCACTGTCAACACCAGCAGAACCCAAGACCAGAGCTGAGTTCTTACAGTATTCACGTCCGATCACACTGGATCCAAACACAGCTCATCAACGCCTGTCTCTGTCTAAAGGGAACAGAAAAGTAACAATGATGGACAATCAATCACATCCTGATCACCCAGAGAGATTCACTGGACGGTGGCCTCAGGTTCTGAGTAGAGAGGCTCTGAGTGGACGCTGGTACTCTGAGGTAGAGTGGAGTGGAGACTGTCATATAGCAGTCTCACATAAAGATATCAGCAGAACACGGTCTGGTCTTGAATGTGTTTTTGGATTCAATGATAAATCGTGGTCTTTATACTGTACAGAACGAGGTTATACTTTCAGCCACAGACGCATTGAGACTCCCATCCCAGGCCGTGTGTCCTCCAGAGTAGGAGTGTACCTGGACCACAGTGCAGGTACTCTGTCCTTCTACGGTGTGTCTGACGACACCATGACTGTCCTTCACACAGTCCACACCACGTTCACACACAACCTCCATGTTGGATTTGAGCTTTATGGTTATGGATCCACTGCTGAGTTGTGTGACCTCAAGTGACCTTTTGTTTTGTCTCTCATGTCATCAGATCAGAATCGTTTCTTCATTATTTTACTGTTTTTCTCTCAGCCTGCTCTGTGATCTTGTAGATCAGCTATTTTTCCTGTGCGTCGTATGATGAAGTATATAGGAGTTTAAAGTGGTTAATAATCTATTTTAATATTTTATTCTCTTGTATTCATACACCTTCTTGGCACCATTTGTCTTGGTATGATGATGTAATCATTACTGTATGGATTTGATATTCCATGTGAAATATTGATTTATTGTTTGTAATCTTGTAGATCTGCTATTTTAAACATCCAGTGTGTCCAGTTTTAAAGTGTTTCCAGTGATGTGGACGCAGCGTGGCACTGACCTGTCTCTCACTCTCTCTGTCCATTTATGGATCATTAGTGATGTGGACGCAGCGTGTTATGGATCATTAGTGATGTGGACGCAGCGTGTTATGGATCATTAGTGATGTGGACGCAGCGTGACACTGACCTGTGTCTCTCACTCTCTCTGTCCATTTATGGATCATTTCCTGCCTTTATGAAAGTGAACTGATGCCACAATGTGACAACAACCCATCTGAGCCACGGACCACCGTTTGATGACATTTAGCCTCTCAGACCCAAAACTTTAGAATGTTTTCTTGTCGTTGGATGAGATGTAGCTGTATTGATGTTGGTACCATTAGGAGAGATAACAGTTGATCTAAACAACAATTCTTCTACATTCTCTAATTGTCTAGACTTTTTGTAAATTAAATACAAGATGTTTTAACAATAATTTAACTCTTGAGAGCAGAAAAAAGAAACCAAATGTGCGTCTATCGACTATTTGGTTTCATTTTATGCTCTCAACAGTTAAAGATCTAGAAGGGTCCATTTGGTTACCAACTCTCCTCCATTTAGCTGCATGGGGACCACTGGAACAACTAGCCGCAATTTGCAACTCTAGATTTGTTTATAATGGGATTAATCTAGAGTTGGAAGACACTCATCCAAATTGTGTTTGTGATCTGCTGGTATTAAACGACATTAAACTCACCAACATTGCAGCTCTAGGCCAAGCTTGAATTATCCTCTTTCAATCTGCCGACCTTTTGTGTCATAAAAATCCACCGTAGACATGTTGTTATGAGCTACTTTCTGTCAAGACATTCTCTGCAGGTGATTCTTTTAAGTGTTGGAAGCGCTTGTTTTTATTAAGGGGTCGCGCTGCTGCCTCCTGCATTTTGTGCAAATGCGAAACAGGTGGTACACAGGGCCGCTCAGTGACTTACGACGAGTGCTTCCAAACTCCAACACTTGCACAGAATGTCTTGACAGAAAGTAGCTCATAACAACATCTCTACGGTGGATTTTTATAAAACAAAAGCTCGGCAGATTGAAAGAGGATAATTCAAGCTTGGCCTAGAGCTGCAATGTTGGTGAGTTTAAC
>NW_027637973.1:23810-61752 GCF_951216825.1 Electrona antarctica | reverse complement strand
AGGCCCACCACCGCCTGGTCCACTGCCTGATTCTGCCCCCATAGAGGCCCACCCCCGCCTGGTCCACTGCCTGATTCTGCCCCCATATAGGCCCACCCACCACCGCCTGGTCCACTGCCTGATTCTGCCCCCATATAGGCCCACCCACCACCGCCTGGTCCACTGCCTGATTGCAATGGACACTTTAGGCCTCACTCACTCTGTTTGCAACATGCATACAACATTTGTCTTGTGTCTTTAATGGCCGCCCCAATGCATTTCCAATGGAAGTCACATTTTTGTTTGATGGCTGTGTTGTGCCCCCCTCCCCCGCATCAAACAAAAATGTTTTGACAAACCATGTGACTTCCATTGGAAATGCATTGGGGCGGCCATTAAACACGGACAAGACACAAGACAAATGTTGTATGCATGTTGCAACAGTGTGAGTGAGGCCTTATTTGTTCTGGCGTGGGATACGTTGGAGGACAACTTGGTGTTGTTTTTTCTGCATTATGTGCAGGATAGTTGTATAGTGTATAGTGTTGTTCTGTAGAGCAGGGGTTCTCAACCCGTGGGTCGCGACCCCTCGGGGGGATCGGCCAAAATATTTTAGGGGGGTCCCCAAATTATTTAAAAAAATAATAATAATAATAATAATAATTTTATTTTCACGATTTTTCAAAAATAGCAGACTTACAAGCTCGTAGCGCGCCACTCGGTGGCGCGCTATGAGCTTGTAGATCTGCTATTTTTTAAATAGCTAAATTATAACAATGCTTAAAACACCAAAAGGGGTTCCCGCCCAAAATGGTTTAAGGTTATTGTAGCAGTCAATTTATATTGGGGGTCAGGAAGGGGGGGCGGGGCGGGGGTCCCGAGACGTTGCCAAAGCATTTCCGGGGGTCCCCGGCCAAAAACGTTGAGAACCCCTGCTGTAGAGCACCGAAGTCTGCCTCTGGGCGACTGAAACTGATCTCTAAGATGGGGGTCCGTGGCTGTAATACATATCAATCTCTAGGATGGGGGGTCCGTGGCTGTAATACATATCAATCTCTAGGATGGGGGGTCCACGGCTGTAATACATATCAATCTCTAGGATGGGGGTCCGTGGCTATAATACATATCAATCTCTAGGATGGGGGGTCCGTGGCTGTAATACATATCAATCTCTAGGATGGGGGGTCCGCGGCTGTAATACATATCAATCTCTAGGATGGGGGTCCGTGGCTATAATATATCAATCTCTAGGATGGGGGTCCGTGGCTGTAATACATATCAATCTCTAGGATGGGGGTCCGTGGCTATAATATATCAATCTCTAGGATGGGGGTCCGTGGCTGTAATACATATCAATCTCTAAGATGGGGGTCCGGTGGCTGTAATACATATCAATCTCTAGGATGGGGGGTCCGTGGCTGTAATACATATCAATCTCTAGGATGGGGGTCCGACGGCTGTAATACATATCAATCTCTAGGATGGGGGTCCGTGGCTGTAATACATATCAATCTCTAGGATGGGGGTCCACGGGCTGTAATACATATCAATCTCTAGGATGGGGGGTCCGCGGCTGTAATACATATCAATCTCTAGGATGGGGGTCCGTGGCTGTAATACATATCAATCTCTAGGATGGGGGTCCGTGGCTGTAATACATATCAATCTCTAGGATGGGGGTCCGCGGCTGTAATACATATCAATCTCTAGGATGGGGGTCCACGGCTGTAATACATATCAATCTCTAGGATGGGGGTCCGCGGCTGTAATACATATCAATCTCTAGGATGGGGGTCCGTGGCTGTAATACATATCAATCTCTAAGATGGGGGTCCGTGGCTATAATATATCAATCTCTAGGATGGGGGTCCGTGGCTGTAATACATATCAATCTCTAGGATGGGGGTCCGTGGCTGTAATACATATCAATCTCTAAGATGGGGGTCCGTGGCTATAATATATCAATCTCTAGGATGGGGGTCCGTGGCTGTAATACATATCAATCTCTAAGATGGGGGTCCGTGGCTGTAATACATATCAATCTCTAGGATGGGGGTCCGTGGCTGTAATACATATCAATCTCTAAGATGGGGGTCCGTGGCTGTAATACATATCAATCTCTAGGATGGGGGTCCGTGGCTGTAATACATATCAATCTCTAGGATGGGGGTCCGTGGCTGTAATACATATCAATCTCTAGGATGGGGGTCCGCGGCTGTAATACATATCAATCTCTAGGATGGGGGTCCACGGCTATAATATATCAATCTCTAGGATGGGGGTCCGTGGCTGTAATACATATCAATCTCTAGGATGGGGGTCCACGGCTGTAATACATATCAATCTCTAGGATGGGGGTCCGTGGCTATAATATATCAATCTCTAGGATGGGGGTCCACGGCTATAATATATCAATCTCTAGGATGGGGGTCCACGGCTGTAATACATATCAATCTCTAGGATGGGGGTCCACGGCTATAATATATCAATCTCTAGGATGGGGGTCCGTGGCTGTAATACATATCAATCTCTAGGATGGGGGTCCTCGGCTATAATATATCAATCTCTAGGATGGGGGTCCATGGCTGTAATACATATCAATCTCTAGGATGGGGGTCCGCGCCTGTAATACATATCAATCTCTAGGATGGGGGTCCACGGCTGTAATACATATCAATCTCTAGGATGGGGGTCCGTGGCTATAATACATATCAATCTCTAGGATGGGGGTCCGTGGCTGTAATACATATCAATCTCTAGGATGGGGGTCCGCGGCTGTAATACATATCAATCTCTAGGATGGGGGTCCGCGGCTGTAATACATATCAATCTCTAGGATGGGGGTCCACGGCTGTAATACATATCAATCTCTAGGATGGGGGTCCGTGGCTGTAATACATATCAATCTCTAGGATGGGGGTCCACGGCTGTAATACATATCAATCTCTAAGATGGGGGTCCGTGGCTGTAATACATATCAATCTCTAGGATGGGGGTCCGTGGCTGTAATACATATCAATCTCTAGGATGGGGGTCCACGGCTGTAATACATATCAATCTCTAGGATGGGGGTCCGTGGCTGTAATACATATCAATCTCTAGGATGGGGGTCCATGGCTGTAATACATATCAATCTCTAGGATGGGGGTCCACGGCTGTAATACATATCAATCTCTAGGATGGGGGTCCGTGGCTGTAATACATATCAATCTCTAGGATGGGGGTCCGTGGCTGTAATACATATCAATCTCTAGGATGGGGGTCCGTGGCTGTAATACATATCAATCTCTAGGATGGGGGTCCTATAATACATATCAATCTCTAGGATGGGGGTCCATGGCTGTAATACATATCAATCTCTAGGATGGGGGTCCGTGGCTGTAATACATATCAATCTCTAGGATGGGGGTCCATGGCTGTAATACATATCAATCTCTAGGATGGGGGTCCGTGGCTGTAATACATATCAATCTCTAGGATGGGGGTCCGTGGCTGTAATACATATCAATCTCTAGGATGGGGGTCCGTGGCTGTAATACATATCAATCTCTAGGATGGGGGTCCTATAATACATATCAATCTCTAGGATGGGGGTCCGTGGCTGTAATACATATCAATCTCTAGGATGGGGGTCCATGGCTGTAATACATATCAATCTCTAGGATGGGGGTCCGTGGCTGTAATACATATCAATCTCTAGGATGGGGGTCCATGGCTGTAATACATATCAATCTCTAGGATGGGGGTCCGCGGCTGTAATACATATCAATCTCTAGGATGGGGGTCCGCGGCTGTAATACATATCAATCTCTAGGATGGGGGTCCGTGGCTGTAATACATATCAATCTCTAGGATGGGGGTCCGTGGCTGTAATACATATCAATCTCTAGGATGGGGGTCCGTGGCTATAATACATATCAATCTCTAGGATGGGGGTCCACGGCTATAATACATATCAATCTCTAGGATGGGGGTCCGTGGCTGTAATACATATCAATCTCTAGGATGGGGGTCCGTGGCTGTAATACATATCAATCTCTAGGATGGGGGTCCGTGGCTGTAATACATATCAATCTCTAGGATGGGGGTCCACGGCTGTAATACATATCAATCTCTAAAATGGGGGTCTGTGGCTGTAATACATATCAATCTCTAGGATGGGGGTCCGTGGCTATAATACATATCAATCTCTAGGATGGGGGTCCGCGGCTGTAATACATATCAATCTCTAGGATGGGGGTCCGTGGCTGTAATACATATCAATCTCTAGGATGGGGGTCCACGGCTGTAATACATATCAATCTCTAGGATGGGGGTCCGCGGCTGTAATACATATCAATCTATAGGATGGGGGTCCGTGGCTGTAATACATATCAATCTCTAGGATGGGGGTCCGTGGCTGTAATACATATCAATCTCTAGGATGGGGGTCCACGGCTGTAATACATATCAATCTCTAGGATGGGGGTCCGTTGCTGTAATACATATCAATCTCTAAGATGGGGGTCCGTGGCTGTAATACATATCAATCTCTAGGATGGGGGTCCACGGCTGTAATACATATCAATCTCTAGGATGGGGGTCCCGTGGCTGTAATACATATCAATCTCTAGGATGGGGGTCCGTGGCTGTAATACATATCAATCTCTAAGATGGGGGTCCGTGGCTGTAATACATATCAATCTCTAGGATGGGGGTCCGCGGCTGTAATACATATCAATCTCTAAGATGGGGGTCCGTGGCTGTAATACATATCAATCTCTAGGATGGGGGTCCCGTGGCTGTAATACATATCAATCTCTAGGATGGGGGTCCGTGGCTGTAATACATATCAATCTCTAGGATGGGGGTCCGCGGCTGTAATACATATCAATCTCTAGGATGGGGGTCCGCGGCTGTAATACATATCAATCTCTAGGATGGGGGTCCGCGGCTGTAATACATATCAATCTCTAGGATGGGGGTCCGCGGCTGTAATACATATCAATCTCTAGGATGGGGGTCCGTGGCTGTAATACATATCAATCTCTAGGATGGGGGTCCGCGGCTGTAATACATATCAATCTCTAGGATGGGGGTCCGTGGCTGTAATACATATCAATCTCTAGGATGGGGGTCCGCGGCTGTAATACATATCAATCTCTAGGATGGGGGTCTGTGGCTGTAATACATATCAATCTCTAGGATGGGGGTCCGTGGCTGTAATACATATCAATCTCTAGGATGGGGGTCCTATAATACATATCAATCTCTAGGATGGGGGTCCATGGCTGTAATACATATCAATCTCTAGGATGGGGGTCCGTGGCTGTAATACATATCAATCTCTAGGATGGGGGTCCATGGCTGTAATACATATCAATCTCTAGGATGGGGGTCCATGGCTGTAATACATATCAATCTCTAAGATGGGGGTCCGTGGCTGTAATACATATCAATCTCTAGGATGGGGGTCCGTGGCTGTAATACATATCAATCTCTAGGATGGGGGTCCGTGGCTGTAATACATATCAATCTCTAGGATGGGGGTCCGTGGCTATAATACATATCAATCTCTAGGATGGGGGTCCACGGCTATAATACATATCAATCTCTAGGATGGGGGTCTGTGGCTGTAATACATATCAATCTCTAGGATGGGGGTCCGTGGCTGTAATACATATCAATCTCTAAAATGGGGGTCTGTGGCTGTAATACATATCAATCTCTAGGATGGGGGTCCGTTGCTGTAATACATATCAATCTCTAGGATGGGGGTCCGCGGCTGTAATACATATCAATCTCTAGGATGGGGGTCCGTGGCTGTAATACATATCAATCTCTAGGATGGGGGTCCGCGGCTGTAATACATATCAATCTATAGGATGGGGGTCCGTGGCTGTAATACATATCAATCTCTAGGATGGGGGTCCGTGGCTGTAATACATATCAATCTCTAGGATGGGGGTCCACGGCTGTAATACATATCAATCTCTAGGATGGGGGTCCGCGGCTGTAATACATATCAATCTCTAGGATGGGGGTCCACGGCTGTAATACATATCAATCTCTAGGATGGGGGTCCGCGGCTGTAATACATATCAATCTCTAGGATGGGGGTCCGTGGCTGTAATACATATCAATCTCTAGGATGGGGGTCCGTTGCTGTAATACATATCAATCTCTAAGATGGGGGTCCGTGGCTGTAATACATATCAATCTCTAGGATGGGGGTCCACGGCTGTAATACATATCAATCTCTAGGATGGGGGTCCCGTGGCTGTAATACATATCAATCTCTAGGATGGGGGTCCGTGGCTGTAATACATATCAATCTCTAAGATGGGGGTCCGTGGCTGTAATACATATCAATCTCTAGGATGGGGGTCCCGTGGCTGTAATACATATCAATCTCTAGGATGGGGGTCCGTGGCTGTAATACATATCAATCTCTAGGATGGGGGTCCGTGGCTGTAATACATATCAATCTCTAGGATGGGGGTCCTTGGCTGTAATACATATCAATCTCTAGGATGGGGGTCCGTGGCTGTAATACATATCAATCTCTAGGATGGGGGTCCGTGGCTGTAATACATATCAATCTCTAGGATGGGGGTCTGTGGCTGTAATACATATCAATCTCTAAGATGGGGGTCCATGGCTGTAATACATATCAATCTCTAGGATGGGGGTCCTTGGCTGTAATACATATCAATCTCTAGGATGGGGGTCCACGGCTGTAATACATATCAATCTCTAAGATGGGGGTCCGTGGCTGTAATACATATCAATCTCTAGGATGGGGGTCCGTGGCTGTAATACATATCAATCTCTAGGATGGGGGTCCACGGCTGTAATACATATCAATCTCTAAGATGGGGGTCCGCGGCTGTAATACATATCAATCTCTAGGATGGGGGTCCACGGCTGTAATACATATCAATCTCTAGGATGGGGGTCCGTGGCTGTAATACATATCAATCTCTAGGATGGGGGTCCGCGGCTGTAATACATATCAATCTCTAGGATGGGGGTCCACGGCTGTAATACATATCAATCTCTAGGATGGGGGTCCGTGGCTGTAATACATATCAATCTCTAGGATGGGGGTCCGTGGCTGTAATACATATCAATCTCTAGGATGGGGGTCCGCGGCTGTAATACATATCAATCTCTAGGATGGGGGTCCGCGGCTATAATACATATCAATCTCTAGGATGGGGGTCCGCGGCTGTAATACATATCAATCTCTAGGATGGGGGTCCACGGCTGTAATACATATCAATCTCTAGGATGGGGGTCCACGGCTGTAATACATATCAATCTCTAAGATGGGGGTCCGTGGCTGTAATACATATCAATCTCTAGGATGGGGGTCTGTGGCTGTAATACATATCAATCTCTAGGATGGGGGTCCGCGGCTGTAATACATATCAATCTCTAGGATGGGGGTCCACGGCTGTAATACATATCAATCTCTAAGATGGGGGTCCGTGGCTGTAATACATATCAATCTCTAGGATGGGGGTCCATGGCTGTAATACATATCAATCTCTAGGATGGGGGTCCGCGGCTGTAATACATATCAATCTCTAAGATGGGGGTCCGCGGCTGTAATACATATCAATTTGGGGGTCCTCCGAAAAAAGAGTTTGAGAAGTACATGGTTTAATAATTCAGTGCTCGGAGCGTCACCTTTGGAAGAACTACTGTGACAACAGTACTGACTGACCCCTGACTGACTGACTGACTGATGAGATGCCTGTCCCCCCCCCCCCCCCCCCACACTGACTGACCCCTGACTGACTGACTGATGAGATGCCTGTCAACGAGTGTGAACATTGATGGTGACAACAGTGACAGAGGACGTCACTGCCAAAGGCCATGGTTGTGAAGCTTGTTTGGTACTCTATAGTCCAGAGCGGTGTAGAATGTGTAGAAGGCAGGATCCGCCAAGGAGAATCTAGACGCAGCTGCGCGACATGAGACTAATTAATTAGAGCGACAGAGAGAGAGAGGAGTGTGCGTGCGTGCGTGCGTGCGTGCGTGCGTGCGTGCGTGCGTGCGTGCGTGCGTGCGTGCGTGAGTCAATTTAACAAAGGCAGAGAGTGATCCGACGTATTTCCCTGGAAATAAAAACGTCCGGGTTTCCGAGGCTAAGAGCAGGGTGGTTCCAAAAGCTTTTTAGCACAAGACCCAAAAGAGAAATATAATACAAGCTCACAATGCATGTCACAATATTTTCACAAGCAGCAGCAGTTATACAACCCCCCCCACACTTTGGGAACCACTCGAACCACTCACCACGTGGCGCCCCCCAGTGGCACAGTGGCACAAAGCCTACAGTTTGATGAATGAACAAACGGAGACCTTTCCGTAATCCCCCCCCTGCATTTTATTTGTGTTGGGCAACAAAAATAAAAATGATTAAACAAATTCACATCTATTATACAACAGGGCGTTTTTCGAGGAAGCAATCTGATTGGTTGAAACCGCTTTCTAGCTGTGCTTAAACCACGATATTGGAACACCTAATCAAATCAAAGATACAGTATCACCTGTTCTGTTCTCCCAGAGCGCAGCAGACTCGGTGGCTATAGGCTATAGCGGGTTTCTTGGGACATGATGTGATCATAGTGGCTATAATCTGTCATAAAAAATAAATCTTAGTTTTAAGGGTACATGTTGTATAATTGCAATATTACACTCGAGTGTGTTCTTTATCGTCATTAACGCACGCCTGCGATGCTTCAGGGACTCGCCCGCAATGTAATATCGCTTTACTATATACAGTATATACGAATGAATATGAGTCTAAATGTACAGTGGATGTTTTGATGAATAATAGTCTATAAGCAAGTGGGTGGATATTGTGTGTGTCGACAGTGAATATAAGAATTTAAATATATATGGTCGGTCAACAGACCTTTTCACAGCGGGCGTCAGACAATGACAACAAACAGAGAGACTAGAGAGAGAGAGGGAGGGATCTGCACAGAGAACGAGAGAGAGAGAGAGAGACGGAGAAGGGAAGCAGAGAGGCGTGGAGACATGCACAGGAGGAGAGTTATGGAAGAGAGGGTTTGACAGGGAAGATGGGAGAAAGATGGATGGGTTGACATGCACACGCAAACGCAAACACACACACACACACACACACACACACACACACACACACACACACACACACACACACACACACACACACACAGGCACACAGGCACGGGCACACACAGACAGCGAGTTTAGGGAGTGAAAGGTAGAACTGAGGTCACCTATATATGCTAATGCGTGTGAAGGTGGTAACCTGACCTCTCACACTCCGGTATATGTCATGATGAATAGAGATGGAATATATATATATATATATATATATATAGTCTCTCTCTCAATCAGTGGTGTAAAGTAAAGTAAGTACATTTACTTAAGTACTGTATACTTCAATTCAATGTGCATATAGGTGTTTGTACTTGTACTTGAATATTTTCAATTTACAATATACTTTTACTTCTACTCCACTACATCACGGATCCACGTATTGCATTTTTAACCCATTCTGGTATGGGAACCCCTTTTGGTGGTTCGTAGCTCATAGCGCGGCACCGAGTGCCACGCTGCGAGGTTGTAGATCTGTTATGGCACCGAGTGCCACGCTGCGAGGTTGTAGATCTGTTATGGCACCGAGTGCCACGCTACGAGGTTGTAGATCTGTTATGGCACCGAGTGCCACGCTACGAGGTTGTAGATCTGTTATGGCACCGAGTGCCACGCTACGAGGTTGTAGATCTGTTATGGCACCGAGCGCCACGCTACGAGGTTGTAGATCTGTTATGGCACCGAGTGCCACGCTACGAGGTTGTAGATCTGTTATGGCACCGAGTGCCACGCTACGAGGTTGTAGATCTTTTATGGCACCGAGTGCCACGCTACGAGGTTGTAGATCTGTTATGGCACCGAGCGCCACGCTACGAGGTTGTAGATCTGTTATTTTTTGAAAAATCGCGAAAATGTGATGCGAATCTTATATATATATATATTCTTTTTTTGAATCTTTCCTTCTGCATGGCGGGGTCCCTGGAACTACATATTTTCAGATGGGGGTACCGGGTATTAGGGGTACCGGGTATTAGGGGTACCGGGTATTGGGGGTACCGGGTATTAGGGTTTAATATTTTCCCGGATTTGGCTCATTTTAATTCCCGGGAATTTGCGGACCTTTTCCCGGGCTCCCGCGGGAATTCCCGTCAGAAAAAAAAGAAAAGAAGTGCCCACCAAAATGCATTTATATGTATAGATACTTCATATGTTCAATAGAATAGTGATATTTTTTGGTTTAAAACGTTTTATTTGAACGAAATATGAACATATAGCCTACAATAAAAGTATTAAATAAAAATATTAATAATGTTATAGGCCTACTACGCTATTCAGAAAAAGGGACACAGGAGTTTGCACTAATGTGACTGTCGAAGCACGGGGAAAAAACGACCTCACGTCTTTCACATAGATACCTTAGCCATGGTCTTTCACCCTTTGAGCATGCAGTGGGTCCCCTTCTCCGCTGCAGAGAATGTGATCATCCCGCTTTGTACTTTATGCAAAGTCCGATTGGGTGTTAAATTAGCCAGCACGTCCAGTGAACAGCACACTGATTATTAGAGAGCGAGAGCGGGAGAGAGAGCGGGAGAGAGGGAGAGAGAGAGAGAGAGAGAGAGACGCTGCGTGCTGGTAGTTATTATAAGACAAATTGTAGCCTACTCATCTTTGTTTGTGTTCCGTTTCACGTTATTGCTGCACACATGCAGGCAAAAGCAAAAAGGGGTTTAGAAGTGACAATGTCCATCACAGGGAAAGGAAACTCCTCGCTCCGTCCGTAATACACACAATTCTCACAGAGTGACTGATTAGGCTAATGATTGACAGGTGCAGCAGCTTTGGGAGCGTGCCTGAAGATGTCTGTCAGACATTCATATTTTGCTAAAGTGTATATAAACTCTGTAGGCCTATCTGATTAATTGCGGGAGGATGCAGGATTCGCGGGGTCCCACTGATTTCATCTTGACCGGCCGGCGGCCGTGCCTGCCCGCCCGCAGGTAGGCTATTTAAATACCACCCGCGCCGCCAACATTTACGTTGGGTCCCGCTGGCTCCAGTTCCCGTTGCAGGCTGGCAGCCCTCGAGTGTAATCCATAATTCCATATAAACAGGGGCGGCAGGTTCCTATAACGGCAGTGGGTGCCCCCCGCCCCGCCCCCCAGCCACCCCGCCTTTTACCTTTAGCTAGGTGGGACGACGCAGATTTATTTATTTATTTCCCCCAGATGGTCTAACAATCTCATGATTTGACCAATGTATTACCAATCTCGTACACCATTGCTCACGAAAGCAAGATCCTTGACCAAATTACAGCCACTGCATTTTACCTTTTAATTAAAGTAAAAGTAGTCTGAGGAAAGGGAACAGTTCTGTTCCCCGGACATTGTTTTGGGATATTTTTGCTGAGATGGCTCTGTTTGTCAAGTCTCAAGTCAGTGTGGAGATTGGCCGGCGGTGTTGCTGCCCTCCCCTCCCCTCCCGACTCATGGCTCTTTACAGACGGGCCGACGGTACACAGACAGCAGCCTCTCCGCTGACTGTGTTAGTGTTGTGTTGCTGCAGGAGACGGATTGTGAATGAACCGTGCGGTCACTGGAACAAAGCCACCGTATTAGCATTTGAATACCTGTTCTGTGAACACCGTAAAGGTGTGTGCCTACGTGACAAAATGACCAGGGGGAGGGGATCTTCAGCCTTAATCTCAGTGGGTGCTATTTGCCTTATTCTTTTTTCAGTGGGTGCCCAAGCCCTCAGGCACTCCCAAAGTTGACGCCGTTGCATATAAATATCATCAAACATGTTTGAAAATGATGGGAGGGTTCAGATTGGACATTTGATCACTCATAGATAAGGGGAAAGAACGCGCAACTCGTGTGAAAACTCCTTTAGTGTAATTTCCCTACAAGAAAAAAAAATACTCCGGGACAACGGGTCCCGAAGAAATTTCCGGGTGGGAAATTGCGTGCCCTATTCCCGGGAGGCCCGAAATCCCGGGATCCCGGCATTAAACCCTACCGGGTATAACGTATAGCAGGGGTTCTCAGCCCGTGGGTCGCGACCCCTCGGGGGGTCGCCAAATTATTTTAGGGGGTCCCCAAATTATTTAAAAAATAAAAATAAAAAAAAAGATTTTATTTTTATTTATTTTTCACGATTTTTCAAAAATAGCAGACCTACAAGCTCATAGCGCGCCACTCGGTGGCGCGCTATGAGCTTGTAGATCTGCTATTTTTCAATAGCTAAATTATAACAATGCTTAAAACACCAAAATGGGTTCCCGCCCAAAATGGTTTAAGGTTATTGTAGCAGTCAATTTATATTGGGGGTCGGGAGGGGGCGGGGCGGGGGTCCCGAGACATTGCCAAAGCATTTCCGGGGGTCCCCGGCCAAAAACGTTGAGAACCCCTGCCGTATAGGGCCTGTTATTGTTCACCTTGCCCAGGGATGTTATATTTTACACTTCTCCACAGCAGCAGTATCCCAGGAGTCTGGCCTTGCATTGATTAGCTGGTAACAACACACACGCACACACACACACGCACACGGACACACACACACACACACGGACACACACACACACGCGCACACGCACACGCACACGCACACACACACACACACACACCCCAACGGCACTCGCTCATGTGGCACTGAGTTCATAGTGCCGGCACGATGAGCTGCATGAACTTTAGTATTATTTTATTTACGTGTTGTTATTGGCTTCAGTTGTTGTCGTGGCTCTACAGCGCTGCAGGGCTATGGATTTCCCATCGTGACAGTGTGTGTGTGTGTGTGTGCACGTGCGTGCGTGTGCGCGTGCGTGCGTGCGTGCGTGCGTGCCAGTACATACAATACGGACAGCGGCTCAGCCCGCACGCACAGATCGTTGAGCGAGGACAGTCAGGACGCCACATAGAGCTATAACCCATTTAGACCTAAGGACAGTCAGGACGCCACATAGAGCTATAACCCATTTAGACCTAAGGACAGTCAGGACGCCACATAGAGCTATAACCCATTTAGACCTGAGGACAGTCAGGACGCCACATAGAGCTATAACCCATTTAGACCTAAGGACAGTCAGGACGCCACATAGAGCTATAACCCATTTAGACCTGAGGACAGTCAGGACGCCACATAGAGCTATAACCCATTTAGACCTGAGGACAGTCAGGACGCCACATAGAGCTATAACCCATTTAGACCTAAGGACAGTCAGGACGCCACATAGAGCTATAACCCATTTAGACCTGAGGACAGTCAGGACGCCACATAGAGCTATAACCCATTTAGACCTAAGGACAGTCAGGACGCCACATAGAGCTATAACCCATTTAGACCTGAGGACAGTCAGGACGCCACATAGAGCTATAACCCATTTAGACCTGAGGACAGTCAGGACGCCACATAGAGCTATAACCCATTTAGACCTAAGGACAGTCAGGACGCCACATAGAGCTATAACCCATTTAGACCTGAGGACAGTCAGGACGCCACATAGAGCTACAACCCATTTAGACCTGAGGACAGTCAGGACGCCACATAGAGCTATAACCCATTTAGACCTAAGGACAGTCAGGACGCCACATAGAGCTATAACCCATTTAGACCTAAGGACAGTCAGGACGCCACATAGAGCTACAACCCATTTAGACCTGAGGACAGTCAGGACGCCACATAGAGCTATAACCCATTTAGACCTAAGGACAGTCAGGACGCCACATAGAGCTATAACCCATTTAGACCTGAGGACAGTCAGGACGCCACATAGAGCTATAACCCATTTAGACCTAAGGACAGTCAGGACGCCACATAGAGCTATAACCCATTTAGACCTAAGGACAGTCAGGACGCCACATAGAGCTACAACCCATTTAGACCTGAGGACAGTCAGGACGCCACATAGAGCTATAACCCATTTAGACCTGAGGACAGTCAGGACGCCACATAGAGCTATAACCCATTTAGACCTGAGGACAGTCAGGACGCCACATAGAGCTATAACCCATTTAGACCTGAGGACAGTCAGGACGCCACATAGAGCTACAACCCATTTAGACCTGAGGACAGTCAGGACGCCACATAGAGCTATAACCCATTTAGACCTAAGGACAGTCAGGACGCCACATAGAGCTATAACCCATTTAGACCTAAGGACAGTCAGGACGCCACATAGAGCTACAACCCATTTAGACCTGAGGACAGTCAGGACGCCACATAGAGCTATAACCCATTTAGACCTGAGGACAGTCAGGACGCCACATAGAGCTATAACCCATTTAGACCTGAGGACAGTCAGGACGCCACATAGAGCTATAACCCATTTAGACCTGAGGACAGTCAGGACGCCACATAGAGCTACAACCCATTTAGACCTGAGGACAGTCAGGACGCCACATAGAGCTATAACCCATTTAGACCTAAGGACAGTCAGGACGCCACATAGAGCTATAACCCATTTAGACCTGAGGACAGTCAGGACGCCACATAGAGCTATAACCCATTTAGACCTGAGGACAGTCAGGACGCCACATAGAGCTATAACCCATTTAGACCTGAGGACAGTCAGGACGCCACATAGAGCTATAACCCATTTAGACCTGAGGACAGTCAGGACGCCACATAGAGCTATAACCCATTTAGACCTGAGGACAGTCAGGACGCCACATAGAGCTATAACCCATTTAGACCTGAGGACAGTCAGGACGCCACATAGAGCTATAACCCATTTAGACCTGAGGACAGTCAGGACGCCACATAGAGCTACAACCCATTTAGACCTGAGGACAGTCAGGACGCCACATAGAGCTATAACCCATTTAGACCTGAGGACAGTCAGGACGCCACATAGAGCTATAACCCATTTAGACCTGAGGACAGTCAGGACGCCACATAGAGCTATAACCCATTTAGACCTGAGGACAGTCAGGACGCCACATAGAGCTATAACCCATTTAGACCTGAGGACAGTCAGGACGCCACATAGAGCTATAACCCATTTAGACCTGAGGACAGTCAGGACGCCACATAGAGCTATAACCCATTTAGACCTGAGGACAGTCAGGACGCCACATAGAGCTATAACCCATTTAGACCTGAGGACAGTCAGGACGCCACATAGAGCTATAACCCATTTAGACCTGAGGACAGTCAGGACGCCACATAGAGCTATAACCCATTTAGACCTAAGGACAGTCAGGACGCCACATAGAGCTATAACCCATTTAGACCTGAGGACAGTCAGGACGCCACATAGAGCTATAACCCATTTAGACCTGAGGACAGTCAGGACGCCACATAGAGCTACAACCCATTTAGACCTGAGGACAGTCAGGACGCCACATAGAGCTATAACCCATTTAGACCTGAGGACAGTCAGGACGCCACATAGAGCTATAACCCATTTAGACCTGAGGACAGTCAGGACGCCACATAGAGCTATAACCCATTTAGACCTGAGGACAGTCAGGACGCCACATAGAGCTATAACCCATTTAGACCTGAGGACAGTCAGGACGCCACATAGAGCTACAACCCATTTAGACCTGAGGACAGTCAGGACGCCACATAGAGCTATAACCCATTTAGACCTGAGGACAGTCAGGACGCCACATAGAGCTATAACCCATTTAGACCTGAGGACAGTCAGGACGCCACATAGAGCTATAACCCATTTAGACCTGAGGACAGTCAGGACGCCACATAGAGCTATAACCCATTTAGACCTGAGGACAGTCAGGACGCCACATAGAGCTATAACCCATTTAGACCTGAGGACAGTCAGGACGCCACATAGAGCTATAACCCATTTAGACCTAAGGACAGTCAGGACGCCACATAGAGCTATAACCCATTTAGACCTGAGGACAGTCAGGACGCCACATAGAGCTATAACCCATTTAGACCTGAGGACAGTCAGGACGCCACATAGAGCTATAACCCATTTAGACCTGAGGACAGTCAGGACGCCACATAGAGCTACAACCCATTTAGACCTGAGGACAGTCAGGACGCCACATAGAGCTATAACCCATTTAGACCTGAGGACAGTCAGGACGCCACATAGAGCTATAACCCATTTAGACCTGAGGACAGTCAGGACGCCACATAGAGCTACAACCCATTTAGACCTGAGGACAGTCAGGACGCCACATAGAGCTATAACCCATTTAGACCTGAGGACAGTCAGGACGCCACATAGAGCTATAACCCATTTAGACCTGAGGACAGTCAGGACGCCACATAGAGCTATAACCCATTTAGACCTGAGGACAGTCAGGACGCCACATAGAGCTATAACCCATTTAGACCTGAGGACAGTCAGGACGCCACATAGAGCTATAACCCATTTAGACCTGAGGACAGTCAGGACGCCACATAGAGCTATAACCCATTTAGACCTGAGGACAGTCAGGACGCCACATAGAGCTATAACCCATTTAGACCTGAGGACAGTCAGGACGCCACATAGAGCTATAACCCATTTAGACCTAAGGACAGTCAGGACGCCACATAGAGCTATAACCCATTTAGACCTGAGGACAGTCAGGACGCCACATAGAGCTATAACCCATTTAGACCTAAGGACAGTCAGGACGCCACATAGAGCTATAACCCATTTAGACCTGAGGACAGTCAGGACGCCACATAGAGCTATAACCCATTTAGACCTAAGGACAGTCAGGACGCCACATAGAGCTATAACCCATTTAGACCTGAGGACAGTCAGGACGCCACATAGAGCTATAACCCATTTAGACCTAAGGACAGTCAGGACGCCACATAGAGCTATAACCCATTTAGACCTGAGGACAGTCAGGACGCCACATAGAGCTATAACCCATTTAGACCTGAGGACAGTCAGGACGCCACATAGAGCTATAACCCATTTAGACCTGAGGACAGTCAGGACGCCACATAGAGCTATAACCCATTTAGACCTAAGGACAGTCAGGACGCCACATAGAGCTATAACCCATTTAGACCTAAGGACAGTCAGGACGCCACATAGAGCTATAACCCATTTAGACCTGAGGACAGTCAGGACGCCACATAGAGCTATAACCCATTTAGACCTAAGGACAGTCAGGACGCCACATAGAGCTATAACCCATTTAGACCTGAGGACAGTCAGGACGCCACATAGAGCTACAACCCATTTAGACCTGAGGACAGTCAGGACGCCACATAGAGCTACAACCCATTTAGACCTGAGGACAGTCAGGACGCCACATAGAGCTATAACCCATTTAGACCTAAGGACAGTCAGGACGCCACATAGAGCTATAACCCATTTAGACCTGAGGACAGTCAGGACGCCACATAGAGCTATAACCCATTTAGACCTGAGGACAGTCAGGACGCCACATAGAGCTATAACCCATTTAGACCTGAGGACAGTCAGGACGCCACATAGAGCTATAACCCATTTAGACCTGAGGACAGTCAGGACGCCACATAGAGCTATAACCCATTTAGACCTGAGGACAGTCAGGACGCCACATAGAGCTATAACCCATTTAGACCTGAGGACAGTCAGGACGCCACATAGAGCTACAACCCATTTAGACCTGAGGACAGTCAGGACGCCACATAGAGCTATAACCCATTTAGACCTGAGGACAGTCAGGACGCCACATAGAGCTATAACCCATTTAGACCTGAGGACAGTCAGGACGCCACATAGAGCTATAACCCATTTAGACCTGAGGACAGTCAGGACGCCACATAGAGCTATAACCCATTTAGACCTGAGGACAGTCAGGACGCCACATAGAGCTATAACCCATTTAGACCTGAGGACAGTCAGGACGCCACATAGAGCTATAACCCATTTAGACCTGAGGACAGTCAGGACGCCACATAGAGCTATAACCCATTTAGACCTGAGGACAGTCAGGACGCCACATAGAGCTATAACCCATTTAGACCTGAGGACAGTCAGGACGCCACATAGAGCTATAACCCATTTAGACCTGAGGACAGTCAGGACGCCACATAGAGCTATAACCCATTTAGACCTGAGGACAGTCAGGACGCCACATAGAGCTATAACCCATTTAGACCTGAGGACAGTCAGGACGCCACATAGAGCTATAACCCATTTAGACCTGAGGACAGTCAGGACGCCACATAGAGCTATAACCCATTTAGACCTAAGGACAGTCAGGACGCCACATAGAGCTATAACCCATTTAGACCTAAGGACAGTCAGGACGCCACATAGAGCTATAACCCATTTAGACCTGAGGACAGTCAGGACGCCACATAGAGCTACAACCCATTTAGACCTGAGGACAGTCAGGACGCCACATAGAGCTATAACCCATTTAGACCTGAGGACAGTCAGGACGCCACATAGAGCTATAACCCATTTAGACCTGAGGACAGTCAGGACGCCACATAGAGCTACAACCCATTTAGACCTAAGGACAGTCAGGACGCCACATAGAGCTACAACCCATTTAGACCTGAGGACAGTCAGGACGCCACATAGAGCTATAACCCATTTAGACCTGAGGACAGTCAGGACGCCACATAGAGCTATAACCCATTTAGACCTAAGGACAGTCAGGACGCCACATAGAGCTATAACCCATTTAGACCTGAGGACAGTCAGGACGCCACATAGAGCTATAACCCATTTAGACCTGAGGACAGTCAGGACGCCACATAGAGCTACAACCCATTTAGACCTGAGGACAGTCAGGACGCCACATAGAGCTATAACCCATTTAGACCTAAGGACAGTCAGGACGCCACATAGAGCTATAACCCATTTAGACCTAAGGACAGTCAGGACGCCACATAGAGCTATAACCCATTTAGACCTGAGGACAGTCAGGACGCCACATAGAGCTATAACCCATTTAGACCTAAGGACAGTCAGGACGCCACATAGAGCTATAACCCATTTAGACCTGAGGACAGTCAGGACGCCACATAGAGCTATAACCCATTTAGACCTGAGGACAGTCAGGACGCCACATAGAGCTATAACCCATTTAGACCTGAGGACAGTCAGGACGCCACATAGAGCTATAACCCATTTAGACCTGAGGACAGTCAGGACGCCACATAGAGCTATAACCCATTTAGACCTAAGGACAGTCAGGACGCCACATAGAGCTATAACCCATTTAGACCTGAGGACAGTCAGGACGCCACATAGAGCTATAACCCATTTAGACCTGAGGACAGTCAGGACGCCACATAGAGCTATAACCCATTTAGACCTGAGGACAGTCAGGACGCCACATAGAGCTATAACCCATTTAGACCTGAGGACAGTCAGGACGCCACATAGAGCTACAACCCATTTAGACCTGAGGACAGTCAGGACGCCACATAGAGCTACAACCCATTTAGACCTGAGGACAGTCAGGACGCCACATAGAGCTATAACCCATTTAGACCTGAGGACAGTCAGGACGCCACATAGAGCTATAACCCATTTAGACCTGAGGACAGTCAGGACGCCACATAGAGCTACAACCCATTTAGACCTGAGGACAGTCAGGACGCCACATAGAGCTATAACCCATTTAGACCTGAGGACAGTCAGGACGCCACATAGAGCTATAACCCATTTAGACCTGAGGACAGTCAGGACGCCACATAGAGCTATAACCCATTTAGACCTGAGGACAGTCAGGACGCCACATAGAGCTATAACCCATTTAGACCTGAGGACAGTCAGGACGCCACATAGAGCTATAACCCATTTAGACCTAAGGACAGTCAGGACGCCACATAGAGCTATAACCCATTTAGACCTAAGGACAGTCAGGACGCCACATAGAGCTATAACCCATTTAGACCTGAGGACAGTCAGGACGCCACATAGAGCTATAACCCATTTAGACCTGAGGACAGTCAGGACGCCACATAGAGCTACAACCCATTTAGACCTGAGGACAGTCAGGACGCCACATAGAGCTATAACCCATTTAGACCTGAGGACAGTCAGGACGCCACATAGAGCTATAACCCATTTAGACCTGAGGACAGTCAGGACGCCACATAGAGCTATAACCCATTTAGACCTGAGGACAGTCAGGACGCCACATAGAGCTATAACCCATTTAGACCTGAGGACAGTCAGGACGCCACATAGAGCTACAACCCATTTAGACCTGAGGACAGTCAGGACGCCACATAGAGCTATAACCCATTTAGACCTGAGGACAGTCAGGACGCCACATAGAGCTATAACCCATTTAGACCTGAGGACAGTCAGGACGCCACATAGAGCTATAACCCATTTAGACCTGAGGACAGTCAGGACGCCACATAGAGCTATAACCCATTTAGACCTAAGGACAGTCAGGACGCCACATAGAGCTATAACCCATTTAGACCTAAGGACAGTCAGGACGCCACATAGAGCTACAACCCATTTAGACCTGAGGACAGTCAGGACGCCACATAGAGCTACAACCCATTTAGACCTAAGGACAGTCAGGACGCCACATAGAGCTATAACCCATTTAGACCTGAGGACAGTCAGGACGCCACATAGAGCTATAACCCATTTAGACCTAAGGACAGTCAGGACGCCACATAGAGCTATAACCCATTTAGACCTGAGGACAGTCAGGACGCCACATAGAGCTATAACCCATTTAGACCTGAGGACAGTCAGGACGCCACATAGAGCTATAACCCATTTAGACCTGAGGACAGTCAGGACGCCACATAGAGCTATAACCCATTTAGACCTAAGGACAGTCAGGACGCCACATAGAGCTATAACCCATTTAGACCTAAGGACAGTCAGGACGCCACATAGAGCTATAACCCATTTAGACCTGAGGACAGTCAGGACGCCACATAGAGCTATAACCCATTTAGACCTAAGGACAGTCAGGACGCCACATAGAGCTATAACCCATTTAGACCTGAGGACAGTCAGGACGCCACATAGAGCTATAACCCATTTAGACCTGAGGACAGTCAGGACGCCACATAGAGCTATAACCCATTTAGACCTAAGGTCGATTCTACAAATGTCTTCTAAATCAGGGGTTCTCAACGTTTTTGTCCGGGGACCCCTGGAAATGCTTTGGCAATGTCTCGGGACCCCCGACCCGCCCCCTCCCGACCCCTACAATAACCTTAACCCATTTTGGGCGGGAACCCCTTTTGGTGTTTTAAGCATTATGTTATAATTTAGCTATTGAAAAATAGCAGATCTACAAGCTCATAGCGTGCCACCGAGTGGCGCGCTACGAGCTTGTAGGTCTGCTATTTTTGAAAAATCGTGAAAATAATTTGCGGACCCCCTAAAATAATTTGGCTACCCCCCGAGGGGTCGCGACCCACGGGTTGAGAACCCCTGTTCTAAATCCTGACAGTTTTCTGAAAAACCCATGTTTCTATGTGTCAGTGGTTCTCAAACATTTTCATGTCAAGAACCTCCAAAGATATATTATGTAATTCGCCGCCGACCCCCATCTGAAAATATGGTGTTCCAGGGACTCCCCCCAAGAAGCACATTTTTGAGTTAAAAACGCTCTGAAAGAATATATATTCAGGATTTTTCAAAAATACAAGATCTACAAGAAAGCAGATCTACAAGATCTACTTTTTATCAATAGGTAAAGTATAACATAGTGCTTACGACACCAAAAGGGGATCCCGTCCAGAATGGGATAAGGTCACCTTCTGTCTATTAGCTTACCACGGTCGGTCGCGGCTGTGTTTCTCCGTTACATTATAAACAAAACAAATAATATGAAAGCAATTTTTCCCCTTTCGTTGTTTTTGTTATTTGCTAGTTCTCTCGAGGTGTGTGTGTGTGTGTGTGTGTGTGTGTGTGTGTGTGGGAGGGGGGGGGGGATGTTCAGTTTTAGCTTTGCCAAAATATGTCTCCATTAGACAAGCCCTGCATGGGCAAACTTGGCCAACGCGAGCTGTTTACAAAGGAAACTATAATTATTCTTCCGGCTTTCCATGAGCTTGTTTCTAAGCCAACAAATCAGCTTTATACACTGTAGTGAACAATACATAATAATAATCATAAAAGTATGATTTAACCCATTTTGACCTGAGATCAGATTCTAAAAATGTCTTCTACATCCTGACAGTTTTCTGAAAAAGCTATGTTTCTATGTCAGTCGTTCTTCGATTTTTCAAAAATAGTAGACCTACAAGCTCATAGCACGCCACTCGGTGGCGCGCTATGAGCTTGTAGATCTGCTATTTTTCAATAGCTAAAGCATAACATAATGCTAATCCATTTTTCACCAACTGTATGCCGCATGCTCTATCGGCTGCTTTCCAGCCCCCGATAGTTTGGCAGAAACGTTTTGAGAGCATTTTAGTGGAAGTTGGCCAATACATGCTGTATGTACAGTCTGTACAGTGTCTGCCAATTTTGTCCTGAACAGATTAGTCATGTTACGGTTAGTGGTTAGACACAACTTTTCATGAAGACTTATGTAGTTCTTATCCAGTTCAGAGGCCTTTTGTGGCGGTTCTGCACAACCGTGGGTCCGACCGACTGCACTCCCTGTGGGGGAGTGGAACGCGCGCATCAAATTTTACTTTTGATTGAGACACTAGACCGGTGCCCGGCTGTAGAGCAGGGGTTCTCAACCCGTGGGTCGCGACCCCTCGGGGGGTCGCCAAATTATTTTGGGGGGTCCCCAAATTATGAATTAATGTTTTATTTATTTTTTGCAACTGAATGGCTGGAAAATGGAAATGAAGAGTTTACATATAGTACACATAGTACATGCATACACCTTCCTTAATGATTATATCTGGTTTCAGTATTTATTTATGGTGTATTGTCTCTATTATTAAGGTTATTGTAGCAGTCAATTTATATTGGGGGTCGGGAGGGGGGGCGGGGCGGGGGTCCCGAGACGTTGCCAAAGCATTAAAACGTTGAGAACCCCTGCTGTAGAGCACTGAGTCTGTATCGATGGAAGTTGGAGATCCATGTCCCACACGGCAATGTAATACCCGTTGTACCCGTTCCACCCATCTGTCTGTGTCCCTTTTATGTCCATAAATGGAGATTTATGTATCTGTCTCTCTGTGTCCCTTTAATCCTATATATGGAGTTCTGTGTCAGGCATGCCCAAATTTGGAGTCTTCAGAACAGGGCAGCTTCATATATGGAGCCTGGGCATGCAGGGGCCCTCACGTCCAGAGCCCTGGCAGAGGCCTTTTGTGGCGGTTCTGGACAACCGTGGGTCCGACAAACTCGACACCGGGCACTGCACTCCCTGCGGGGGTGTGGAACGCGTGTGTCGAATTTGAAGTCGGTGGGGCGAACGGTTCTCGAGTTACGTGCATTACGGACGTACAGACGTACATACAGACAGAGACGTGGTGCATTTATCGATAGATAAGATGGCAGCAGGGCAGCTAGTTGTCCAAAGTACATGTTAGGCCGTGAGCCAGGACCCCAAATCTGGGGTCATCTGTACCGATGGGGTGAATAAGTCTCATAGTGATTTTTGGGAAGGTATACATCCCTAGTGCTAGGAAAAATGTGATAGCATTGCATCTGTGGTAGCTTTCTGTGTGTTATCACTCCATTTATAACCACATGCCAAAACACCATTTTCAAAATCCGAATGGAGCATTCTACTTCAAACTGATGGTTCTCTCCTACTATTGATCATATATCTTTGAAGAATGGTTGGGATACAGCTCAGACTATATATTTCTCTGAAAAGTTGTTAAAATTAGCACATCTAGAAATGTTATCTATTACAGGAGAGACAACATATAGGGACTATATATTACATGAGACGTACTTCTGTTTTCATGAAAGATGCAGCACAAAGGTTCTCTCTGTAAATAACTGTAAATATTTAAAACCATCTTAGAACATAAATTCTAATAATGTTTTATGAAATTCAATAAACTAAATATAGTGTAAGTGTACAGTGTAAGTAATGCATAAGATAACTTTCCGTTCACCATTACATCACCTTTTAGTCCATTTGACACTTCTATCTGTTCAATACCAAACCTAATAATGCTGTTTCATATTACGTTTTTGTTGTTGATTTGTATTTGGGGACAATTTTAGCTTGGTTGCCCAAACTTTGGTAATTGGCATAATCAAAAAAAGGCCTTTATATCAGGTCAATCTCACATGTTAAAGGTCTGGTCAATGAAACAGAAACAACTATTTCTATTTCTATAACAACTTATACTTATACATTTGTAATAATAGCATAAGAAAATATGATAATATTTATCTTTTGCAACTACATTCAATATCAGTAAGCTTCAACTCATAATCAGGAACATAAAATCAACCCACCACATCCCCCTAGCCCTCCTGATTGGCAGCAATATCCTGATCTACCTCATCGTCAAAAGTATATCCTCTTTATTATCAACATCACTTCTCATTTGTAGCTTCAACATCTCATCAGGTGTCAGGTCACCCTTAGCAAAATGTGGATCTCCCATCCAAATTGTCACCTGAACTTTCAAATTGAGCTTGGTGGTCTGCCACATTCCACTTGTATATGAGTACAACTGTCGTGGTACAACAGCAGCAACAGATTGTTACATTGTGACACCCAACTCACCCAGCACATCAGGGTAGTCTGGGAAGTTCCCTGCCAGCAAAGTATTTTGTGCTCTGATCTTGCCTTTGCACATGGATATGAGGTTGCACAGGACTGTCCCATTGAAGGTCGTTAATGTCAAGGCAATTATGTTTATGCACTGTCAAATAGGTCTACATCTATTCTATGGTAACATATAGCTGTATAGTCATATTATCCTGCTCATTACTGTGCACAAATGTATACATCTTTGTGTTTGAGCACAAATGCATTTTGAGAACCCCCACATTTTCAGTAAAGCGTGCACGCTGTGCAGCCCCCACACACCATCATTCTACAGTTCAATCTAGTTGAATACCCCTGCTGTAGGTTACAACAACAAACAGCTGCATATCAATGGTAAGGTGAATACTGTGCATGTCAACCAGTGACCATACTGTATCTGCTGCATGCTTGGACACACCTGCTTATGAGACAGACATTGACCTGACCTTTAGCACATAAGATTGACCTACTTATAAGAAATTGATTTTATGTGACAGTTATTCTGTTCATTTTGTAATTGTATTGTTTTTACATAATGCAGTACAATAGAACATCACTTTGGGTGTGGTATGGACACCATTTTGGATTTGGCAATACATAATTAACTAGTGATGGGAGATTAATCGGCAAACACATCGGTATCGGACGATTTGAGTTGTTTTTAGATTAATCGGCATCGGTTTGATTAATCAGACCGATTACGTTTTTCAATAAACTTTTCCCTACTCCTTTTTCGAACATAGTAACTGCGAGAGTGAGGTCTAGCCAACACCAACTCAGGATTCCTGGATCGCTGCCCTCCACAATGTCCTATCCAACATCAGGTTATTGAGCTCTGCAGTGTTGTTAGCCAAGCTGTCGCGCCGCAGCACGTCTACATAGGTGGTACGCTTCTTTCCCCCCCCTGGCTTTGCCCTGGGTTTGGCTCCCATAGTCAATTTACTTGTCTCAAGTTCTGGGTACCTGACGCAGTGCCCTGCCAGCCTCATCCTTCTCTCTCTGACTTTGTCCGTGACCCGTGGTAGGTCCCCATAGAGGTCCACATTTCTGATGTGACACCTAGTGCCATTCGTAGCATTCTTGTGTAGACTCCATCCAGGGATTTTTGCTGTTGTACTGTGAGGGTCCATGTCTCGACAGTATCTATGAACAGCCGCCTCTTAAGGTCTTCTCCCATGTCTGATTTCCACACTCTCCTCATCCCGTGCAAGGCTTTCCAGGCAAGTGCTCTCCGAACCTTCAGATCCTTTTCAGTTGAGGCAGTCCAGGCCCCGAGGTACTTGAAGTCCTCGACTCGCTCGAGCACCGTCCCGTCTGCAGTGGCAATGGTTTTGTCCTCTGTGTTGACTGTCATTACCTTTGTTTTCTTGGTATTGAGCTTGAGGCCGAACTTGGACCTTGGCTCGAGTCTGGCTGTAGCTTGACTCTATCATCTGGACCAACTTTTCTGGAACTCCGTAGGCACGTAGAATACTGAGTTTCCCCAAGTGGATGGTGTCGAAAGCCTTTTGGAAGTCAATGAATGTGATCACCGCTGACAGGTTGCGCTCCCATACCCCTTCCAATATCCTAGTCCTCAGTGCCAGTATCTGCCCGACTTTCGAACATAAACATAAGTTAAGGATTATGAAAGATCATTATTATTATTTTTTTTGGACGTTTATTTCCTTTGTCTTTTCTCATTTATATTTTAACATGTTTGGAATAAATAAAAAATTAAATTAAATTAATTAATCGGTCTGTCTTTACAGATAAACAAGCCCAAAGTAACAGTTTGAACAGATCTACAAGCTCACAATATTATAAAGGTATTTAAGTTAGATGTGACTTGCCTAAGCCTGTAGTGCAGACACCATGTTACATGTATTTTTCAGAATAGACAAAATTATAATCTTTCAATACAGAATGAGATCGACATTGGTAATATTGGTTATCGGCCATAACAGCAATTCATTATATCTGATATCGATATCGGCCAAAATGTCTCATTGGCACATCCCTATAATTAACTGATCACTTTCACTGATTCAGCCACATTCCTTTAGTCCTAAACCCCCAAATAATGATGAATTAGTATTAGTTATAGCCATTTTAATGACGCCTTTCCAGAACATATATTTTCCTATATTTTCAGTATATTCTTAAGCATGCCTAGAGGTACCAGAAACAATTGGAAAAACCTTTTCTATCATTTTTGGGGGGTGTATTACTATTTTTTTTCATATTGATCCATGCAATTTTCGCCTAGTGTTATAAAATAAAATGCATGATAGCACTCATAAAGCTACCACGGGTGCAATGCTATCACATATTTTCTAACTCTAGACATGTATACCTTCACAAAAATCACTATGAGCCTTATTCGGCCAGATGGTACAGACCAACCCCCCTGGCTCACGGACTATGTAGTTCAAAGTGCTTCACAGAAAGAGAACAAATACAACCATGAAGCATCAACTACATACTTACATATTAATAGTAAAAACAAAAGGAGCAACTAAAACAGTTAAAAGACATGCAACGATCTAAGTAAAAGCATAAAGAAGACTTAGTTTAAAAATGTCCACAGATTCAGAGAACCCTCGGCAGGCTGTTCCACAGCACAGGGGCATAGTAGCTAAAGGCAGCTTCTCCATATCTTGTGTTTGTGTTGGTCTCTGGAATCTCTAGGAGACCAGCAGCACTAGAGGATCTGAGGGGTCTCCCGGGCATTTTAAAAACAAGTAAAAGGATTTTAAAGGCGTAGTGAAACGGAAATGGTGGACATTTTATTTTGAAGTTTCAGACGGTCTCAAGTTGAAACACCGCTATGAAGTTTCTGAACCAATCAGAGCGTCGCATCCCTTCAGGGGATGGGACGGTAGCTAGGGACGGGTAGCTATGCCAGAGCTCTGAGCTATGCTACGCAGGACAGCGTGTGGATGTTTGTTTACAAATCAGATAGTCAGCCAGCTTTACCAGTTTACACTTAATGTGGCTTATTTCTACCCTATAATGTTTTCAGATACATTTTTAGCGTGATGATTGAGTTGAAACCGAGTAATACACTCTCTGGATGTTATCTTGAATGGGAATAAAAACGGAAGATGTCTGTAATCAGTAGCAGCTGTGCAGCCTGTGCTGGACGGATGCGGAGATATGGGGAATTAAACTGGTGAGCTTCATTTTTATTGGCTTTTATCGATGTTGGCCTCGACACGTCATCACGCAGCACGTTTTCGTTTTCAGGAAGTAATAATTTATGGACTTTTGATATAAAAACACACAACAATGAGAATTTTCACATTTTTTTGGCATCCATTGTTAGGTATGCCCATATGATGACCATGGATATGGTCTAAAAGTGTGAAAAACGTATTTTTCATTTCACTACACCTTTAAAATCTATTCTAGAATGTATAGGCAACCGATGCAGGCACTTTAAAAACTATGACGAAGAATAATTAAATAAAAACCTAAAAAAAAAAACCTCATCCTTGGCACAAAATGAGCTAAAGCGGCACTATGCAACTTGTTTTACTGAATACAATATAATTGCAGCTGTAGAAGGTTGCTGTGGCGTCACGGTAAGTGCTGGACGTGCTGTTTGGTGTTCTGCCACAGGGCTGGACGTGCTGTTTGGTGTCCTGCCACAGTGCTGGACGTGCTGTTTGGTGTTCTGCCACAGTGCTGGACGTGCTGTTTGGTGTTCTGCCACAGTGCTGGACGTGCTGTTTGGTGTTCTGCCACAGGGCTGGACGTGCTGTTTGGTGTTCTGCCACAGGGCTGGACGTGCTGTTTGGTGTTCTGCCACAGTACTGGACGTGCTGTTTGATGTTCTGCCACAGTACTGGACGTGCTGTTTGGTGTTCTGCCACAGTGCTGGACGTGCTGTTTGGTGTTCTGCCACAGGGCTGGATTTGTTTTAGTGCCCGAAGGCAAAGAGAGGCGACTGCTTTTATACACTGCCCAGGAAAGAACTGACCGAAGCATAACAAATAAGATTCAAATCCACCATGACTAAGCTTTGTGTTACTTTAGTTTTAAGTGGTTAAATGGACACACAGATGATGAAAGAGGGAATGCAGACACATAGTAGCGGTTTTGTTCTCCCAATTCCTATAATCTCATGATCGTTTGGACTTGGAACCTCTGCCAAAATTGACCTATAGCTATAAGACAAGACCTCTTCACCAATAGTTTTCCTATATAATAAAACATTGTTTTAAAAAAGAAATGTCACTCACATATCTTTTTTCCAATGCATATATGGCAGGCCTTGTTGACGGATTTGGAAGAGATTTTGAAGGTCTGGTTCCAAAAATGAACCAGTATTTAATGTTCAAAATCCATGATATTTACATTGGAATGAATGAGCCCGGCTGGAAAGTGACCAAGTGGGAAAGGGCGAGGCTTTGCTAAAGGTGACTGCAGAGTTTCATTTTATTTTTAGATGCGTTTTTTCCCGCCGTTTCCCCCAAAAATCGCATTTACAGTTGTCATGTTTTCTGTATAGCGTGATGTACTAGAATCGAACCCGACTCTAACCACAAGGCCACTGAGCCGGTCAAAACAATAGAACGGGAACAGAAGGAAACATTATATTTAGCGGAAAGATTGACCGAAAGGCTTTACTGAAGCGTGTACAGAAGCAGTGTGTACCCATTAAACCACGCTAGGAGGATCTGAGAGTGCACGTCTCCCCGTATACGCCATATAATAGGGGCTTTTTTATTTTTTTACAACGTACTCAATCTGATCGAATGCTTTTGTCCTTTCATTGTCATTGTCATCGAGACCAAAGTAACACTAGGAGCATCCCTCCAGCTCCTAGTGTTCACTAGGAGCATCCCTCCTCGCCCCACAGGGAATTGGCTCTGTGATGTAAGGAGCTTTCATTGTTACCCACCCCACCTCCGTGTGTGTTTGCACGTGTGTGTGTGTGTGTGTGTGTGTGTGTGTGCGTGTGCGTGTGCGTGTGCGTGTGCGTGTGCCTGTGCCTGTGCCTGTGCCTGTGCCTGTGCCTGTGACTGTGCCTGTGCCTGTGCCTGTGCCTGTGCCTGTGCCTGTGCCTGCGTGCGTGCGTGCGTGCGTGCCTGCGTGCGTGCGTGCGTGCGTGCGTGCGTGCATGTGCGCGCACGCCCGTGATCATCTTCCTAATGAAGGCATTGGCTAATGAGCCGTATCAGGTTTAGATGAGCGGATAGGCCTGACTAATCACATAAGGCCTGTTAATTGGATGCATATTGTCATGGCTAAGCGTTATGGCATCAGGACCGCCCACAACCTTCCAGGGTGCTGTGCTCTGGGGCTGAGGCTTTGTTCCACCACGGCCTTAACACCACATCAAACACGTCACGATTAGGCTTATAACCACTTAAACACCCATATTATGGTTGAGCGGAGACCCTCAGGGATGTGTGTTTTCAGTATTGTGGGGAAATCTGAAAAAACAGCATCATCGGGATATATAGGGGATATATATATCCATCCATCTTCAACCTCCACCAGAGAGCTCCAGACTTCCCTCTCCAGAGCAACATTAGTGACTTCCTCCTGGGGGATTCCGAGACGTTCCAAGGCCAGTGAGTCGATGTAATCATTCCATCTGCACCTTGGTGTGATGTCGCTTGAATCACGGCGACTGCTACCTGGATGAGCTGCAGAGACTAAAGCCCTTAAATGAGCCATACCAGTTATTAATTAGGGGAAAAACCAGGTCTGGATTTACTTTAAACTGTATTAATCTAAATGTTTGTTTGGCCCCATGCAGTTCAAAATGGCTTTCTTAGTAAAACATAGTTTAAAAACAAAAACGTCAGATTGTGATTTTTTAAATTGGAAGTTAAACGTCACAACACACACGTGTTGCGTGATATTGTGGATCTTCATTTATTTTTGAGTGGTGCAAAACCACTCCAAGGAACAGCAATGTCTGTCCATCCCTATGTCTGTATGTCCCTATATGTTTAGGGCACCAACAGGGGCCGCTGTTGCACAACTCACTTCAGACAGGTCTGATCTTTTTTTCCCCCCAACAAAAACTTTTTCCCCAAAATTCAAATGCTGGGATTTAATGTCAGCACGGAAACTTCTCTCTCTCTCTCTCTCTCTCTCTCTCTCTCTCTCTCTCTCTCTCTCTCTCTCTCTCTCTCTCTCTCCTTTCCCCCCTCTCCCCATCTCCCTCCTCCTCTCTCCTCTTGCCCCACTAAACAGTTCCAATAACCACGTTTAATTCCATCCTTGAAATGCTTCCTGCTGTTCCTTTTCCTGCTTAATTAGCTCAAAGAAGCTGTCAGTCTGGGCTAATTATAACCCAATGCTCCCTAACACTCCACCTCCAGAGGCGAGACATTGATTTTGAGCCAGCAGAATGGAGCTCTACGTACTTCCGTTGTGACCCTTAAGTACCTCTGCGTCTTAAGTGAAGGAGCGGGGGTGATTCTCAACCCGTTTAATTGCAATCACCCCAGGTTTGACCTGAATTAATAATAATAATAATAAACATAATAATAATGGATTGCATTTTTATAGCACTTTCTATGCACTACGTGCCTTTACTCAAATCGCTTTACAATGGTTAATTCATTCATACATTGGGAGGTGAAGGTTCATTCATTCATACATTGGGAGGTGAAGGTTCATTCATTCATACATTGGGAGGTGAAGGTTCATTCATTCATACATTGGGAGGTGAAGGTTCATTCATTCATACATTGGGAGGTGAAGGTTCATTCATTCATACATTGGGAGGTGAAGGTTCATTCATTCATACATTGGGAGGTGAAGGTCCATTCATTCATACATTGGGAGGTGAAGGTTCATTCATTCATACATTGGGAGGTGAAGGTTCATTCATTCATACATTGGGAGGTGAAGGTTCATTCATTCATACATTGGGAGGTGAAGGTTCATTCATTCATACATTGGGAGGTGAAGGTTCATTCATTCATACATTGGGAGGTGAAGGTTCATTCATTCATACATTGGGAGGTGAAGGTTCATTCATTCATACATTGGGAGGTGAAGGTTCATTCATTCATACATTGGGAGGTGAAGCGGCGAACAGTCGATGCCAGCGTCAGCACTTCCCACGTTCACACACCAGCGGTGGCGAGCTCACACCGTCCGACTCACTGGAGGCAATGTAGGGTTCAGTGTCTTGCCCTAGGACACTTCGACATGCGGACAGGAGGAGCCAGGATTTGAACCGCCGACCATTGGATCATTGGACGACCTGCTCTACCTCCTGAGCCACAGCCGCCCTATGAGTGCATTATAATCAGTGGATCTCGAACAGTGGTCCGGGGACCACCAGCGGTCCTTGAGGGGGTTCCAGGTTGTCCGGGGACCACCAGTGGTCCTTGAGGGGGTTCCAGGTGGTCCGGGGACCACCAGTGGTCCTTGAGGGGGTTCCAGGTGGTCCCCAGCTAAATAATGGAGAGTTGGCAACCAACCCTTATAGGTCGTTAACTCTTGAGAGTGGAAAATGAAACCTTGGTTTCAATTGATGCTCTGCAAGCGTTAAATTATTGCTAAACATCTGCATTAGTTAATTTACAAGAAGTCTACACAAATAGAGAATGTAGAAGAATTGTATATATATTTTTTCTTTTTCTTTTTTTTTGGTAAACTTTATTTTTACATTTCTTCACATGACAATACACATGTATGCAAGAAAACACAAAACACACAAACATATACAACCCTCCCCCCTCCCCCCCTAGGCTAAAAACAAAAAAACAAAAAAAACAAAGTGGTGGGACAAAGCAGCGGACAATCATAGATCAAAACGAGTCAAGACAGGGACATAGTCGGACACAGTCCGGATTACAGTTCACTGAAATGAAAAGTCCTCAACAAACTCCACAAAGGCACTCCAAGCCATTACAAAGTTTTTTTGGGCTCTGTCCACTCTATACCTGAGCTTCTCCAGAGGCAGGAATGATGGAACTTCTTTTAGCCATTGTTGAAAGGAAGGTGCCTTATCCGACTTCCAATTAAGGAGGATTAGTCTACGGGCTAATAGGGATGCAAATGCCAAAGCATTTGCTTGCGGAGATGTGAGTGTACAGTCTGGGGGAACTATGCCAAAAATGGCGGTGTGGAAAGAAGGTGTCACCACTGTTCCACACATATGAGAGAATACGTCAAATATCCGCTTCCAGTACGTAGTGAGGGAAGGACACGTCCAAAACATGTGGCCTAACGAGGCTGGGGTCTGGCTGCATCTTGGGCATCCAGGGTCTGGCATGTTAAAGAGCCTGGCCAGCTTATCCCCTGAATAGTGAAGTCGATGTAGTATCTTAAATTGAATTAAACCATGGCGTATGCACATTGAAGAGGTGTGAATACGTAGTAGACTGTCCTCCCACATCTCCTCAGGGAGCTCTACACCCAGATCTCTCTCCCAGGCAGCTTTTGCCTTGTCCCAGGTTACTGGTTTTAGATCTCGTATCAAATCATAAATCACAGACACACGTTTTGTTCGCAGTGGGGCTAAATTCCAATATAATGTCCAATTGATTCTTGGGTGGTAAGTAGGGGTATGAACTATGAAGGAAGCTTTTTCTGAGTAAAACTGCGAATTTGAAGAAACCTAAAGAAATGAGATCTGGGTATATTATGATCTGCATTAAGTGTTTCAAAGGAAATGAACATCTCATCAGAAAAGAGATCACAGAAAAACACCAGTCCATTCCTGTGCCAATATTGAAATGCATTATCCATCATTGATGGGGAGAAAAACTGATTGTTGGCCACTGGAAAAAATCTAGTACTGAGCTGGTTTAAGCCAAAGTTCTTTCGGAACTGTAACCATATTCTGAGTGAGGCTCTAACAACCGGGTTTGTAGATTGTATGGTACGGCCAGATGGTAACGGAGAGGTGAGTATTGGCAAAGGATTGGACAACAACTCCATATGGACCCAATCTGGTCCCTCTTCATAGTCATATGTATATCTCCAAAATAATTGTATATTTTGATCGTGGACACAATCTCATATCTATAACGATAACAAAATATTCCAGATCTTGGGTCTGAGAGGCTAAATCTCATCCAGCGGTGGCCCGTGGCTCGAATACAGAATAAATAAAGTGCCTTGATATGAAAACGGTTGAAACCCTCAGTAATGCATTATAAATGTGTTCATTAAAATAGACCAATGCACATTTAGTAGTTTTATACCCTATTGGTAGTTTATCCCATTCTGGGCGGGAACCCCTTTTGGTGTTTTAACTAAGCATTATGTTATACTTTAGCTATTGAAAAATAGCAGATCTAAAAGCTCATAGCGCGCCACCGAGTGGCGCGCTACGAGCTTGTAGGTCTGCTATTTTTTTTAAATCGTGAAAATGTGGCACAAATCTTTGAATATATATATATTCTTTCAGAAGACTTTTTATTTATTTCTACGTCAGGCCTAAATGGGTTATTTTAGTTTTGTTTTTACTTTTGCACCAATATGAATCTCATGTTATCACAGAATAAGCGTATATATATCCCTCCCAGGCCAGGCCAAAGCGCTCCGGGAATGATTCCGGGGTCCACAAAGTAGTTTATTTTTTTATCTTCTCTTCCATTAAAATGAGGCCACTTTGAAAAGTATATCTCTCTTCAAAGCCATTCAGCGCATGGTGGTGGTGGTGGTGGTGGTGGTGGTGGTGGTGGTGGTGGTGGTGGTATCATTCCAGACCCTAGTGCTCTTATCACTGCATGAGGAGGGAGGGGGGAAGGGAGGGGGGGGGGGGAGAGAGAGGGGAGGAGAGAGAGAGAGAGAGCTCAGAATTCTAAAATCAACTTATATGAGGGAACATTTTGCCAACAGTGTTAATACAAAGCGCTTTTTCTTTTTAACAATCTTTAACATTCACACCCTGCGGGGAAGCGGCCGCAAATCACACAAAGAGTGTGTTCTTCTTCTTAACGCTGAAAAATAAAAGTGCTAATGATTTGTTTTTCACGAGTCGACCAATTTCGACATAGCTTTTTTTTATTATTTTTTTAACCGTACTGTATTTTGCGTTCACGCGGGCAGATGCAAAGATACAGTCTACCATTCATACTCTCCTCCTCAGCCTGTAGAGTCTCCACAGTGGGGTTTCCCGGAAGAAACAACTAAGCTTTATTTTCATTAAGTCAACCCGACATGCGCGTTGCATTGTAACCGTTTCCAGTGACATGAGCATGTCTTCCTCATTGAGAAGGTCATGGCAGTTCAGAGCAGACAGCATGCTGTCCTGATAACCATCAGGTCAGAGCAGGGAGCATGCTGTCCTGATAACCATCAGGTCAGAGCAGACAGCATGCTGTCCTGATAACCATCAGGTCAGAGCAGGGAGCATGCTGTCCTGATAACCATCAGGTCAGAGCAGACAGCATTCTGTCTTGATAACCATCAGGTCAGTACAGACAGCATGCTGTCCTGATAACCATCAGGTCAGAGCAGGGAGCATGTTGTCCTGATAACCATCAGGTCAGAGCAGGGAGCATTCTGTCCTGATAACCATCAGCTCAGAGCAGACAGCATGCTGTCCTGATAACCATCAGCTCAGTACAGGGAGCATGCTGTCCTGATAACCATCAGGTCAGAGCAGGGAGCATTCTGTCCTGATAACCATCAGGTCAGAACAGGGAGCATTCTGTCCTGATAACCATCAGGTCAGAACAGGGAGCATTCTGTCCTGATAACCATCAGCTCAGAGCAGACAGCATGCTGTCCTGATAACCATCAGGTCAGAACAGGGAGCATTATGTCCTGATAACCATCAGGTCAGAGCAGACCGCATGCTGTCCTGATAACCATCAGGTCAGTACAGGGAGCATGCTGCCCTGATAACCATCAGGTCAGTACAGGGAGCATGCTGTGCTGAAAACCATCAGGTCAGTACAGGGAGCATGGTGATAACCATCAGGTCAGTACAGGGAGCATGCTGTCCTGATAACCATCAGGTCAGTACAGGGAGCATGCTGTCCTGATAACCATCAGGTCAGTACAGGGAGCATGCTCCCCTGATAACCATCAGGTCAGTACAGGGAGCATGCTCCCCTGATAACCATCAGGTCAGTACAGGGAGCATGCTGTCCTGATAACCATCAGGTCAGTACAGGGAGCATGCTGTCCTGATAACCATCAGGTCAGTACAGGGAGCATGCTGTCCTGATAACCATCAGGTCAGTACAGGGAGCATGCTGTCCTGATAACCATCAGGTCAGTACAGGGAGCATGCTGTCCTGATAACCATCAGGTCAGTACAGGGAGCATGCTGTCCTGATAACCATCAGGTCAGTACAGGGAGCATGCTGTCCTGATAACCATCAGGTCAGTACAGGGAGCATGCTGTCCTGATAACCATCAGGTCAGTACAGGGAGCATGCTCCCCTGATAACCATCAGGTCAGTACAGGGAGCATGCTCCCCTGATAACCATCAGGTCAGTACAGGGAGCATGCTGTCCTGATAACCATCAGGTCAGTACAGGGAGCATGCTGTCCTGATAACCATCAGGTCAGTACAGGGAGCATGCTGTCCTGATAACCATCAGGTCAGTACAGACAGCATGCTGTCCTGATAACCATCAGGTCAGAACAGACAGCATGCTGTCCTGATAACCATCAGGTCAGAGCAGGGAGCATGCTGCCCTGATAACCATCAGGTCAGTACAGGGAGCATGCTGTCCTGATAACCATCAGGTCAGTACAGACAGCATGCTGTCCTGATAACCATCAGGTCAGTACAGACAGAATGCTGTCCTGATAACCATCAGGTCAGTACAGGGAGCATGCTGTCCTAATAACCATCAGGTCAGTACAGGGAGCATGCTGTCCTGATAACCATCAGCTCAGTACAGGGAGCATGCTGTCCTGATAATCATCAGGTCAGAACAGGGAGCATGCTGCCCTGATAACCATCAGGTCAGTACAGGGAGCATGCTGTCCTGATAACCATCAGGTCAGTACAGGGAGCATGGTGATAACCATCAGGTCAGTACAGGGAACATGCTGTCCTGATAACCATCAGGTCAGTACAGGGAGCATGCTGTCCTGATAACCATCAGGTCAGTACAGGGAGCATGCTCCCCTGATAACCATCAGGTCAGTACAGGGAGCATGCTCCCCTGATAACCATCAGGTCAGTACAGGGAGCATGCTCCCCTGATAACCAGCAGGTCAGTACAGGGAGCATGCTGTCCTGATAACCATCAGGTCAGTACAGGGAGCATGCTGTCCTGATAACCATCAGGTCAGTACAGGGAGCATGCTGTCCTGATAACCATCAGGTCAGAGCAGACAGCATGCTGTCCTGATAACCATCAGGTCAGTACAGGGAGCATGCTGTCCTGATAACCATCAGGTCAGTACAGAGAGCATGCTGTCCTGATAACCATCAGGTCAGTACAGGGAGCATGCTGTCCTGATAACCATCATGTCAGTACAGGGAGCATGCTGTCCTGATAACCATCAGGTCAGTACAGGGAGCATGCTGTCCTAATAACCATCAGGTCAGTACAGGGAGCATGCTGTCCTGATAACCATCAGCTCAGTACAGGGAGCATGCTGTCCTGATAATCATCAGGTCAGAACAGGGAGCATGCTGCCCTGATAACCATCAGGTCAGTACAGACAGCATGCTGTCCTGATAACCATCAGGTCAGTACAGGGACCATGGTGATAACCATCAGGTCAGTACAGGGAACATGCTGTCCTGATAACCATCAGGTCAGTACAGGGAGCATGCTGTCCTGATAACCATCAGGTCAGTACAGGGAGCATGCTCCCCTGATAACCATCAGGTCAGTACAGGGAGCATGCTCCCCTGATAACCATCAGGTCAGTACAGGGAGCATGCTCCCCTGATAACCAGCAGGTCAGTACAGGGAGCATGCTGTCCTGATAACCATCAGGTCAGTACAGGGAGCATGCTGTCCTGATAACCATCAGGTCAGTACAGGGAGCATGCTGTCCTGATAACCATCAGGTCAGAGCAGACAGCATGCTGTCCTGATAACCATCAGGTCAGTACAGGGAGCATGCTGTCCTGATAACCATCAGGTCAGTACAGAGAGCATGCTGTCCTGATAACCATCAGGTCAGTACAGACAGCATGCTGTCCTGATAACCATCAGGTCAGTACAGACAGCATGCTGTCCTGATAACCATCAGGTCAGAACAGACAGCATGCTGTCCTGATAACCATCAGGTCAGAGCAGACAGCATGCTGTCCTGATAACCATCAGTTCAGTACAGGGAGCATGCTGTCCTGATAACCATCAGGTCAGTACAGACAGCATGCTGTCCTGATAACCATCAGGTCAGAACAGGGAGC
>NW_027637973.1:0-23610 GCF_951216825.1 Electrona antarctica | reverse complement strand
AAAGCTGTAATTTGCGCGATGGCAGTCTCTCAGTCAAATCTGGTCACAAATATCCAAATAGTTTTGCACTAGCACTACGGTTGAGACTCTTATGAACTATGGTTATGCTCATAATACGCTCTTATCTTAATCATAATCGCCGATCTTAATTAATCCGTATTTACCCATTTTGGGAGGGAACCCCTTTTTGTGTTTTAAAGCATTATGTGATACTTTAGCTATTGAAAAATATCAGATCTACAAGATCATAGTGCGGCACCGAGTGCCACACTATGAACTTGTAGGTCTGCTATTTTTTGAAAAATCGTGAAAATGTGCCTCAAATCTTTGAATATATATTATTACAGAGTGAACATTTTAACTCAAATCTTTGCTTCTGGGGAGGAGGTCCCTGGAACAACATATATTCAGATGGGGGGGCGGAGGCATATTACATATAATTTTTGGGGTCCTTGACATGAAATATTGAGCACCACTGATACAGAAACAGATTTTTTTTTCAGAGAACTGTGAGGATTTTGAAGAAATGTTTTTATCCTAAACGGTATAGTTACAGATATCGAATGCATTTTTATTGTGCTTTTCAAAACAGTAGTTACGGAGTGCTCTACGGAGGCAGGGGTTCCCAAGCTGTTTCATGTCAAGGACCCCCAAAATGTACTCATTAGCCTGTGGTGGAAAGTAACTAAGTACTTTTTTAGTATTTCCATTTTCCAGTACTTTCACTCCACTACAATTATTTGAAAACTTTAGTTACTAGTTACTTTGGTGATTTAAATTTTGATTAGAAAACATACATTAACTTTGTGCCCAAGACGTCTGTGGACGTCTTTGGTATTACCGCACGGGCAGAGCCCAAGACGTCTGTGGACGTCTTTGGTATTACCGCACGGGCAGAGCCCAAGACGTCTGTGGACGTCTTTGAAAAAAAACGCATTGTGAGCTTGTAGATCTGCTATTTTCAAAATATTTTGTACACATTTTGAACTTGTGAAATGGGACATTCTGCAATCTGAGTACTTTTTGATGCCGATACTTTTGTACTTTTACTCAAGTACATTTTCAATTCCATACTTTTACTTATAACGAAGTAGTTCTAAATTGCAGTATTGGTACTTTTACTTAAGTAAAACAAATGAGTACTTTTTCCACCACTGTCATTAGCCTGCGGACTCCCATAAGAGAAGGTTTTTACGGCTCTAGCAGTGATTTTCAACCAGGACCCCCCCCCCCCCCCCCCCCCCCATGGTTTGACCTGAATTAGGCTATATATACGGTCCCTCATTTTATGGCATTTCTGTCTCTGGGACCCCCATGTACAGTATATTGTCTCTGGGACCCCCCATGTACAGTATATTGTCTCTGGGACCCCCATGTACAGTATATTGTCTCTGGGACCCCCATGTACAGTATATTGTCTCTGGGACCCCCATGTACAGTATATTGTCTCTGGGACCCCCATGTACAGTATATTGTCTCTGGGACCCCCATGTACAGTATATTGTCTCTGGGACCCCCATGTACAGTATATTGTCTCTGGGACCCCCATGTACAGTATATTGTCTCTGGGACCCCCATGTACAGTATATTGTCTCTGGGACCCCCATGTACAGTATATTGTCTCTGGGACCCCCATGTACAGTATATTGTCTCTGGGACCCCCATGTACAGTATATTGTCTCTGGGACCCCCATGTACAGTATATTGTCTCTGGGACCCCCATGTACAGTATATTGTCTCTGGGACCCCCATGTACAGTATATTGTCTCTGGGACCCCCATGTACAGTATATTGTCTCTGGGACCCCCATGTACAGTATATTGTCTCTGGGACCCCCATGTACAGTATATTGTCTCTGGGACCCCCATGTACAGTATATTGTAAAAAACAATGTTAATTTAACTCTGAGAGTGTACCATCCATCCATCCATCGTCAACCGCTTATCCCTAGTCGGGTCGCGGGGGCAACAGCTCCACCAGAGTGCTCCAGACTTCCCTCTCCAGGGCAACATTATAGTGACTTCCTCCTGGGGGATCCCGAGACGTTCCAAGGCCAGTGAGTCGATGTATTTCCTCCAACTGCGCCTTGGTCTGCCCCGGGGTCTCCTCCCAGTGGGACGTGCGTCGAGAATCAAATTTGATTCCATTTGTACACTCTCGGAGTTACAGAACCCATAAGGGTCCATTTGGTTCCTAATTATATAATTTAGCTGCAGGGGACCTCCTGGAACTCTCTCAAGGACCCCTAGGGGTCCCCGGACCCCCACTTTGGGAACCACTGCTCTATGGATAAAAGCAACAGCAAAACAAACAAACATTCACATGCAGAGCCGTTCATACATTTAGACCTGAGGTCAATTCTACAAAATGGCTTCTAAATCCTAACAGTTTTCTGAAAATATAACCTTCAAGTAAACTTTTAGGACTTAGAAGACATTTGTAGAATCAGTTCTCAGGTCTAAATGCAAATGGGTTAAGAGTGAGTTGAACTCCTGAACCAGACAGCAGCGCTACTGGGGCGTAGCGCTCTGATGCATCAGCATCGTGGCGCTCTGATGCATCAGCATCGTGGCATCTCGCTGTTACAGCCTGCCCCGCTGTTTGTTCATGCTGTTTGAACTGCAACGCGTCTCCCATCTGTCAAAGATCCGCCACCGGGAGAAAACACGTACCGCCCTCTGTGTTGTTGAACCTCCTCCACACAAACAAAACGGGGGGTTTTTCAAGTATTAAAAGTAGAGTGCAAAGATCCTGATGGGGGGGGGGGGGGGGGGAACAACACCTGCATTAATTCTCTTTGATCCATCCGTCTTTCCAATTAACCTCACCCGTTGGGTCAAAGGGGCAACGGCTCCACGCAGCCTTCCCTCTCCTGCAGAGCAACTTCCTCCTGCAGGGGAGGGGTCCCGAGGCCTTCCATGGTCCTTTTGGTCTGCCCCGGGGGTCTCCTCCCAGTGGGACGGGGGTCTCCTCCCAGTGGGACGGGGTCTCCTCCCAGTGGGACGAGGTCCTTGGTCTGCCCCGGGGGTCTCCTCCCAGTGGGATGGGGGTCTCCTCCCAGTGGGACGGGGGTCTCCTCCTAGTGGGACGAGGTCCTTGGTCTGCCCCGGGGGTCTCCTCCCAGTAGGAGGGGGGTCTCCTCCCAGTGGGACGAGGGTCTCCTCCCAGTGGGACGAGCAGCAAGGACCTCCCTATGAGACACCCGGGAGGTATCCACCTATAAGCTGGCTCTTTTCCAAGCGAAGAAGCAGCAGTTCTACTCCGAGTCTCTCTCACGTATGACTCGACTTCTTGCCCTATATCTCTAAGGCACCCACCCGTCGAAGAAAACTCATTCTGGCCGCTTGTATATCCGCAACCTTCTTCTTTGGGTCATGTTCATGACGTTACGTATATGAAGACTCTCTGTCCTGTGTTCGTTCACTCAACCTCGGTAGCTCTCTGGGCTGTGTTCGTTCACTCAACCTCGGTAGCTCTCTGGCCTGTGTTCGTTCACTCAACCTCGGTAGCTCTCTGGCCTGTGTTCGTTCACTCAACCTCGGTAGCTCTCTGGCCTGTGTTCGTTCACTCAACCTCGGTAGCTCTCTGGCCTGTGTTCGTTCACTCAACCTCGGTAGCTCTCTGGTCTGTGTTCGTTCACTCAACCTCGGTAGCTCTCTGGCCTGTGTTCGTTCACTCAACCTCGGTAGCTCTCTGGCCTGTGTTCGTTCACTCAACCTCGGTAGCTCTCTGTCCTGTGTTCGTTCACTCAACCTCGGTAGCTCTCTGGCCTGTGTTCGTTCACTCAACCTCGGTAGCTCTCTGGTCTGTGTTCATTCACTCAACCTCGGTAGCTCTCTGGTCTGTGTTCGTTCACTCAACCTCGGTAGCTCTCTGGTCTGTGTTCATTCACTCAACCTCGCTAGCTCTCTGGTCTGTGTTCGTTCACTCAACCTCGGTAGCTCTATGGCGTGTGTTCGTTCACTCAACACCACAGGAAGACACCAACGGCTCACCAAGGATTCTAAATGTGATGAAATGTGTGAATGTGAATCCAATCTTTGTCACACATTTCTCTCCCTCTTTCTCTCTCTCACACACATGTCTGTACTGACTCTCTCTCTCTCTCTCTCTGTCTCTCTCTCTATAGCCGGGGGAGAGGGGAGTTGCACCACTTTTAAAATAATTTTTGGTGCCCCCCAAAATAATGTGGCGACCCCCCCTGAGGGGTCTCGACCCCCGGGTTGAGAACCCCTGCTGTACGTGTTGTTGTGAGAACAACAGCCTCCGTCTCCAGCTGTGCTGCTGTGGGCTTTCATTGTTCTCACCAGGTATTAAATATTGATAATGGTGTTGTGCTCAGAGAGAGAGAGAGAGAGAGAGAGAGAGGTTCTGGTGGGGGGTGATGGTGTTGTGCTCAGAGAGAGAGAGAGGTTCTGGTGGGGGGTGATGGTGTTGTGCTCAGAGAGAGAGAGAGGTTCTGGTGGCTGGTGATGGTGTTGTGCTCAGAGAGAGAGAGAGAGGTTCTGGTGGCTGGTGATGGTGTTGTGCTCAGAGAGAGAGAGAGAGGTTCTGGTGGGGGGTGATGGTGTTGTGCTCAGAGAGAGAGAGAGGTTCTGGGGGGGGGGGGGTGATGGTGTTGTGCTCAGAGAGAGAGAGGTTCTGGTGGGGGGTGATGGTGTTGTGCTCAGAGAGAGAGAGAGAGGTTCTGGTGGGGGGGTGATGGTGTTGTGCTCAGAGAGAGAGAGAGGTTCTGGTGGGGGGTGATGGAGGGAGATGGTGTTGTGCTCAGAGAGAGAGAGGTTCTGGTGGGGGGGTGATGGTGTTGTGCTCAGAGAGAGAGAGAGGTTCTGGTGGGGGTGATGGTGTTGTGCTCAGAGAGAGAGAGAGAGGTTCTGGTGGCTGGTGATGGTGTTGTGCTCAGAGAGAGAGAGAGAGGTTCTGGTGGCTGGTGATGGTGTTGTGCTCAGAGAGAGAGAGAGGTTCTGGTGGGGGGTGATGGTGTTGTGCTCAGAGAGAGAGAGAGGTTCTGGTGGGGGGTGATGGTGTTGTGCTCAGAGAGAGAGAGAGAGGTTCTGGTGGCTGGTGATGGTGTTGTGCTCAGAGAGAGAGAGAGAGGTTCTGGTGGGGGGTGATGGTGTTGTGCTCAGAGAGAGAGAGGGGTTCTGGTGGGGGGTGTAATGGTGTTGTGCTCAGAGAGAGAGAGGGGTTCTGGTGGGGGGTGATGGTGTTGTGCTCAGAGACAGAGAGAGGTTCTGGTGGGGGGGGGGGGGGTGATGGAGGGAGATATGAATCTAGGCTAATAAACGGTAGGAGGGATGTCCCACAGTGCACCTCCTTCACCGCTCGCTCTCAGCATCACATCATTGTACCACAATTTCACGCTGGCTTCCCACCCTGGAGACAAGTCTGCGTGTGTGTTGCGTGCGTGCGTGCGTGCGTGCGTGCGTGCGTGCGTGCGTGCGTGCGTGTGTGCATTGAGTCATCTCTAATAAGTGGGCTTAAAGCAACCAGATAACATCGCAGTACTAGAAGCATTACGTATGTATGGTTATGTATGCATACAATAATGTAGAGTGGGCTACATTTGAGGACCCTCCCCTCCCCTCCCCTCCCCCCCCCCCCATCCCCTCCCCACCCTGCCACAAGGCATGCCCGCATAAATTTGTACAGTGTGTGTAAGTGTATACAAGCATACATGCAGTACAAGCAGTGAAGCAATCTCATTCGTTCCCATAATAGGCTAATAGTTAGTGGGTGGTGCTGTTCATATTCTGACATATAAACCCCCACACACACACACACACACACACACACACACACACACACACACACACACACACACACACACACACACACACACACACACACACACGCATGCTGCTACAGACCCCCGCTGGGCATGTTGGCATGTTTTAATGGTCACAGCTGGTACAGTACGCACACACTCACGCACGCACTCACACACATACACACACACACACACACACACACACACACACACACACACACTCACTCATGCACACACACGCTCACACACACACACACACACACACACACACACACACACACACACACACACACTCACTCATGCACACACACACACACACACACACACACACACACACACACACACACTCATGCACACACACGCTCACACACACACACACGCAGACACACTCTCAGTGGGACCAATAGAGGACACCGAAGAGTTGGTGTGAGGTGAGGTGTGTTCATGCGAGCTTGTGGATCTGCTATTTTCGGAGCACAACACCCGACCCGAGCACAACCAAGCACAGAATAACTTGTCTTTTAGTTCTCCATGCACTGTAGTATTTGTAGTCTTTTAGTCCTCCATGCACTGTAGTATTTGTAGTCTTTTAGTCCTCCATGCACTGTAGTATCTGTAGTCTTTTAGTCCTCCATGCACTGTAGTATCTGTAGTCTTTAGTCCTCCATACACTGTAGTATCTGTTGTCTTTAGTCCTCCATACACTGTAGTATCTGTTGTCTTTAGTCCTCCATGCACTGTAGTATCTGTTGTCTTTAGTCCTCCATACACTGTAGTATCTGTTGTCTTTAGTCCTCCATACACTGTAGTATCTGTTGTCTTTTAGTCCTCCATGCACTGTAGTATCTGTTGTCTTTTAGTTCTCCATGCACTGTAATATCTGTTGTCTTTTAGTTCTCCATGCACTGTAGTATTTGTTGTCTTTTAGTCCTCCATGCACTGTAGTATTTGTGTCTTTTAGTCCTCCATGCACTGTAGTATCTGTTGTCTTTTAGTCCTCCATGCACTGTAGTATTTGTGTCTTTTAGTCCTCCATGCACTGTAGTATTTGTAGTCTTTTAGTCCTCCATGCACTGTAGTATGTGTTGTCTTTTAGTCCTCCATACACTGTAGTATCTGTTGTCTTTTAGTCCTCCATGCACTGTAGTATGTGTTGTCTTTTAGTCCTCCATACACTGTAGTATCTGTTGTCTTTTAGTCCTCCATGCACTGTAGTATTTGTTGTCTTTAGTCCTCCATGCACTGTAGTATTTGTAGTCTTTTAGTCCTCCATGCACTGTAGTATTTGTAGTCTTTTTAGTCCTCCATGCACTGTAGTATTTGTAGTCTTTTTAGTCCTCCATACACTGTAGTATCTGTTGTCTTTAGTCCTCCATGCACTGTAGTATTTGTAGTCTTTTAGTCCTCCATGCACTGTAGTATGTGTTGTCTTTTAGTCCTCCATACACTGTAGTATCTGTTGTCTTTTAGTTCTCCATGCACTGTAGTATTTGTGTCTTTTAGTCCTCCATACACTGTAGTATTTGTGTCTTTTAGTCCTCCATGCACTGTAGTATTTGTGTCTTTTAGTCCTCCATACACTGTAGTATTTGTGTCTTTAGTCCTCCATGCACTGTAGTATCTGTTGTCTTTTAGTCCTCCATGCACTGTAGTATCTGTTGTCTTTTAGTCCTCCATGCACTGTAGTATTTGTGTCTTTTAGTCCTCCATGCACTGTAGTATTTGTGTCTTTTAGTCCTCCATACACTGTAGTATTTGTGTCTTTTAGTCCTCCATGCACTGTAGTATCTGTTGTCTTTTAGTCCTCCATGCACTGTAGTATCTGTTGTCTTTTAGTCCTCCATGCACTGTAGTATCTGTTGTCTTTTAGTCCTCCATGCACTGTAGTATTTGTGTCTTTTAGTCCTCCATGCACTGTAGTATTTGTGTCTTTTAGTCCTCCATACACTGTAGTATTTGTGTCTTTTAGTCCTCCATGCACTGTAGTATCTGTTGTCTTTTAGTCCTCCATGCACTGTAGTATTTGTGTCTTTTAGTCCTCCATACACTGTAGTATCTGTTGTCTTTTAGTCCTCCATGCACTGTAGTATCTGTTGTCTTTTAGTTCTCCATGCACTGTAGTATCTGTAGTCTTTTAGTCCTCCATGCACTGTAGTATTTGTAGTCTTTTAGTTCTCCATGCACTGTAGTATCTGTAGTCTTTTAGTCCTCCATGCACTGTAGTATTTGTAGTCTTTTAGTCCTCCATGCACTGTAGTATTTGTAGTCTTTTAGTTCTCCATGCACTGTAGTATTTGTAGTCTTTTAGTCCTCCATGCACTGTAGTATTTGTAGTCTTTTAGTCCTCCATGCACTGTAGTATTTGTAGTCTTTTAGTTCTCCATGCACTGTAGTATTTGTAGTCTTTTAGTCCTCCATGCACTGTAGTATTTGTAGTCTTTTAGTTCTCCATGCACTGTAGTATCTGTTGTCTTTTAGTCTCCATGCACTGTAGTATTTGTGTCTTTTAGTCCTCCATGCATTGTAGTATCTGTTGTCTTTTAGTCCTCCATGCACTGTAGTATCTGTTGTCTTTTAGTCCTCCATGCATTGTAGTATCTGTTGTCTTTTAGTCCTCCATGCACTGTAGTATTTGTGTCTTTTAGTCCTCCATGCACTGTAGTATCTGTTGTCTTTAGTTCTCCATGCACTGTAGTATCTGTTGTCTTTTAGTCCTCCATGCACTGTAGTATCTGTTGTCTTTTAGTCCTCCATGCACTGTAGTATCTGTTGTCTTTAGTCCTCCATGCACTGTAGTATTTGTGTCTTTTAGTCCTCCATGCACTGTAGTATTTGTGTCTTTTAGTCCTCCATGCACTGTAGTATTTGTGTCTTTTAGTCCTCCATGCACTGTAGTATCTGTTGTCTTTTAGTCCTCCATGCACTGTAGTATTTGTGTCTTTTAGTCCTCCATGCACTGTAGTATTTGTAGTCTTTTAGTCCTCCATGCACTGTAGTATCTGTTGTCTTTTAGTCCTCCATGCACTGTAGTATTTGTCTTTTAGTCCTCCATGCACTGTAGTATTTGTCTTTTAGTCCTCCATGCACTGGAGTATTTGTGTCTTTTAGTCCTCCATGCACTGTAGTATTTGTCTTTTAGTCCTCCATACACTGTAGTATCTGTAGTCTTTTAGTCCTCCATGCACTGTAGTATTTGTAGTCTTTTAGTTCTCCATGCACTGTAGTATTTGTAGTCTTTTAGTCCTCCATGCACTGTAGTATTTGTAGTCTTTTAGTCCTCCATGCACTGTAGTATTTGTAGTCTTTTAGTCCTCCATGCACTGTAGTATCTGTTGTCTTTTAGTCCTCCATGCACTGTAGTATTTGTGTCTTTTAGTCCTCCATGCACTGTAGTATTTGTGTCTTTTAGTCCTCCATGCACTGTAGTATCTGTTGTCTTTTAGTCCTCCATACACTGTAGTATCCGTTGTCTTTTAGTCCTCTATGCACTGTAGTATCTGTTGTCTTTTAGTCCTCCATACACTGTAGTATCCGTTGTCTTTTAGTCCTCCATACACTGTAGTATCTGTTGTCTTTTAGTCCTCTATGCACTGTAGTATCTGTTGTCTTTTAGTCCTCCATACACTGTAGTATCCGTTGTCTTTTAGTCCTCCATACACTGTAGTATCTGTTGTCTTTTAGTCCTCCATACACTGTAGTATCCGTTGTCTTTTAGTCCTCCATACACTGTAGTATCTGTTGTCTTTTAGTCCTCCATGCACTGTAGTATCTGTTGTCTTTTAGTCTCCTTGCACTGTAGTATCTGTTGTCTTTTAGTCTCCTTGCACTGTAGTATTTGTTGTCTTTTAGTCCTCCATACACTGTAGTATCTGTTGTCTTTTAGTCCTCCATGCACTGTAGTATCTGTTGTCTTTTAGTCCTCCATGCACTGTAGTATTTGTGTCTTTTAGTCCTCCATGCACTGTAGTATTTGTGTCTTTTAGTCCTCCATGCACTGTAGTATTTGTAGTCTTTTAGTTCTCCATGCACTGTAGTATTTGTAGTCTTTTAGTCCTCCATGCACTGTAGTATTTGTGTCTTTTAGTCCTCCATGCACTGTAGTATTTGTAGTCTTTTAGTTCTCCATGCACTGTAGTATCTGTAGTCTTTAGTTCTCCATGCACTGTAGTATTTGTAGTCTTTTAGTTATCCATGCACTGTAGTATCTGTAGTCTTTTAGTCCTCCATGCACTGTAGTATTTGTAGTCTTTTAGTTCTCCATGCACTGTAGTATTTGTAGTCTTTTAGTTCTCCATGCACTGTAGTATCTGTAGTCTTTAGTTCTCCATGCACTGTAGTATTTGTAGTCTTTTAGTCCTCCATGCACTGTAGTATTTGTGTCTTTTAGTCCTCCATGCACTGTAGTATTTGTGTCTTTTAGTCCTCCATGCACTGTAGTATTTGTAGTCTTTTAGTCCTCCATGCACTGTAGTATTTGTGTCTTTTAGTCCTCCATGCACTGTAGTATTTGTGTCTTTTAGTCCTCCATGCACTGTAGTATTTGTGTCTTTTAGTCCTCCATGCACTGTAGTATCTGTTGTCTTTAGTCCTCCATGCACTGTAGTATTTGTTGTCTTTAGTCCTCCATGCACTGTAGTATTTGTAGTCTTTTAGTCCTCCATGCACTGTAGTATCTGTTGTCTTTTAGTCCTCCATGCACTGTAGTATTTGTGTCTTTTAGTTCTCCATGCACTGTAGTATTTGTGTCTTTTAGTCCTCCATGCACTGTAGTATTTGTGTCTTTTAGTCCTCCATGCACTGTAGTATTTGTGTCTTTTAGTTCTCAATGCACTGTAGTATTTGTGTCTTTTAGTCCTCCATGCACTGTAGTATCTGTAGTCTTTTAGTCCTCCATGCACTGTAGTATTTGTGTCTTTTAGTTCTCAATGCACTGTAGTATCTGTGTCTTTTAGTCCTCCATGCACTGTAGTATCTGTTGTCTTTTAGTCCTCCATGCACTGTAGTATTTGTGTCTTTTAGTTCTCCATGCACTGTAGTATTTGTGTCTTTTAGTCCTCCATACACTGTAGTATCTGTTGTCTTTCAGTCCTCCATGCACTGTAGTATCTGTTGTCTTTTAGTCCTCCATGCACTGTAGTATCTGTGTCTTTTAGTTCTCCATGCACTGTAGTATCTGTTGTCTTTTAGTCCTCCATGCACTGTAGTATTTGTGTCTTTTAGTCCTCCATGCACTGTAGTATCTGTTGTCTTTTAGTCCTCCATGCACTGTAGTATCTGTTGTCTTAGTCCTCCATGCACTGTAGTATCTGTTGTCTTTTAGTTCTCCATGCACTGTAGTATCTGTAGTCTTTAGTTCTCCATGCACTGTAGTATTTGTAGTCTTTTAGTTATCCATGCACTGTAGTATCTGTAGTCTTTTAGTCCTCCATGCACTGTAGTATTTGTAGTCTTTTAGTTCTCCATGCACTGTAGTATTTGTAGTCTTTTAGTTCTCCATGCACTGTAGTATCTGTAGTCTTTAGTTCTCCATGCACTGTAGTATTTGTAGTCTTTTAGTCCTCCATGCACTGTAGTATTTGTGTCTTTTAGTCCTCCATGCACTGTAGTATTTGTGTCTTTTAGTCCTCCATGCACTGTAGTATTTGTAGTCTTTTAGTCCTCCATGCACTGTAGTATTTGTGTCTTTTAGTCCTCCATGCACTGTAGTATTTGTGTCTTTTAGTCCTCCATGCACTGTAGTATTTGTGTCTTTTAGTCCTCCATGCACTGTAGTATCTGTTGTCTTTAGTCCTCCATGCACTGTAGTATTTGTTGTCTTTAGTCCTCCATGCACTGTAGTATTTGTAGTCTTTTAGTCCTCCATGCACTGTAGTATCTGTTGTCTTTTAGTCCTCCATGCACTGTAGTATTTGTGTCTTTTAGTTCTCCATGCACTGTAGTATTTGTGTCTTTTAGTCCTCCATGCACTGTAGTATTTGTGTCTTTTAGTCCTCCATGCACTGTAGTATTTGTGTCTTTTAGTTCTCAATGCACTGTAGTATTTGTGTCTTTTAGTCCTCCATGCACTGTAGTATCTGTTGTCTTTTAGTCCTCCATGCACTGTAGTATTTGTGTCTTTTAGTTCTCAATGCACTGTAGTATCTGTGTCTTTTAGTCCTCCATGCACTGTAGTATCTGTTGTCTTTTAGTCCTCCATGCACTGTAGTATTTGTGTCTTTTAGTTCTCCATGCACTGTAGTATTTGTGTCTTTTAGTCCTCCATACACTGTAGTATCTGTTGTCTTTCAGTCCTCCATGCACTGTAGTATCTGTTGTCTTTTAGTCCTCCATGCACTGTAGTATCTGTGTCTTTTAGTCCTCCATGCACTGTAGTATCTGTTGTCTTTTAGTCCTCCATGCACTGTAGTATTTGTGTCTTTTAGTCCTCCATGCACTGTAGTATCTGTTGTCTTAGTCCTCCATGCACTGTAGTATCTGTTGTCTTTTAGTCCTCCATGCACTGTAGTATCTGTTGTCTTTTAGTCCTCCATGCACTGTAGTATTTGTGTCTTTTAGTCCTCCATGCACTGTAGTATCTGTTGTCTTTTAGTCCTCCATGCACTGTAGTATCTGTTGTCTTTTAGTCCTCCATGCACTGTAGTATCTGTTGTCTTTTAGTTCTCCATGCACTGTAGTATCTGTTGTCTTTTAGTCCTCCATGCACTGTAGTATTTGTGTCTTTTAGTCCTCCATGCACTGTAGTATCTGTTGTCTTTTAGTCCTCCATGCACTGTAGTATTTGTGTCTTTTAGTTCCTCCATGCACTGTAGTATCTGTTGTCTTTTAGTCCTCCATGCACTGTAGTATTTGTAGTCTTTTAGTCCTCCATGCACTGTAGTATTTGTTGTCTTTTAGTCCTCCATGCACTGTAGTATTTGTAGTCTTTTAGTCCTCCATGCACTGTAGTATTTGTGTCTTTTAGTTCTCCATGCACTGTAGTATTTGTAGTCTTTTAGTCCTCCATACACTGTAGTATCTGTTGTCTTTTAGTCCTCCATGCACTGTAGTATTTGTAGTCTTTTAGTCCTCCATACACTGTAGTATCTGTTGTCTTTTAGTCTCCATGCACTGTAGTATTTGTGTATTTTAGTCTCCATGCACTGTAGTATTTGTAGTCTTTTAGTCTCCATGCACTGTAGTATTTGTAGTCTTTTAGTCTCCATGCACTGTAGTATTTGTAGTCTTTTAGTCTCCATGCACTGTAGTATTTGTAGTCTTTTAGTCCTCCATACACTGTAGTATCTGTTGTCTTTTAGTCTCCATGCACTGTAGTATTTGTGTCTTTTAGTCTCCATGCACTGTAGTATTTGTGTCTTTTAGTCTCCATGCACTGTAGTATTTGTGTCTTTTAGTCTCCATGCACTGTAGTATTTGTAGTCTTTTAGTCTCCATGCACTGTAGTATTTGTGTCTTTTAGTCTCCATGCACTGTAGTATTTGTGTCTTTTAGTCTCCATGCACTGTAGTATTTGTGTCTTTTAGTCCTCCATGCACTGTAGTATTTGTAGTCTTTTAGTTCTCCATGCACTGTAGTATCTGTAGTCTTTAGTTCTCCATGCACTGTAGTATTTGTGTCTTTTAGTCTCCATGCACTGTAGTATTTGTAGTCTTTTAGTCTCCATGCACTGTAGTATTTGTAGTCTTTTAGTCCTCCATGCACTGTAGTATTTGTAGTCTTTAGTTCTCCATGCACTGTAGTATCTGTAGTCTTTAGTTCTCCATGCACTGTAGTATTTGTAGTCTTTTAGTTCTCCATGCACTGTAGTATCTGTAGTCTTTAGTTCTCCATGCACTGTAGTATTTGTAGTCTTTAGTTCTCCATGCACTGTAGTATCTGTAGTCTTTAGTTCTCCATGCACTGTAGTATTTGTAGTCTTTTAGTTCTCCATGCACTGTAGTATCTGTAGTCTTTAGTTCTCCATGCACTGTAGTATTTGTAGTCTTTTAGTCCTCCATGCACTGTAGTATCTGTAGTCTTTAGTTCTCCATGCACTGTAGTATTTGTAGTCTTTTAGTTCTCCATGCACTGTAGTATTTGTAGTCTTTTAGTCCTCCATGCACTGTAGTATCTGTTGTCTTTTAGTTCTCCATACACTGTAGTATTTGTGTCTTTTAGTTCTCCATGCACTGTAGTATCTGTGTCTTTTAGTTCTCCATGCACTGTAGTATTTGTGTCTTTTAGTCCTCCATGCACTGTAGTATTTGTGTCTTTTAGTCTCCATGCACTGTAGTATCTGTTGTCTTTTAGTCCTCCATGCACTGTAGTATTTGTAGTCTTTTAGTCCTCCATGCACTGTAGTATCTGTTGTCTTTTAGTCCTCCATGCACTGTAGTATCTGTTGTCTTTTAGTCCTCCATGCACTGTAGTATTTGTGTCTTTTAGTCCTCCATGCACTGTAGTATTTGTAGTCTTTTAGTCCTCCATGCACTGTAGTATTTGTAGTCTTTTAGTCCTCCATGCACTGTAGTATCTGTTGTCTTTTAGTCCTCCATGCACTGTAGTATTTGTTGTCTTTAGTTCTCCATGCACTGTAGTATCTGTTGTCTTTAGTTCTCCATGCACTGTAGTATCTGTTGTCTTTAGTCCTCCATGCACTGTAGTATTTGTTGTCTTTTAGTTCTCCATGCACTGTAGTATCTGTTGTCTTTAGTTCTCCATGCACTGTAGTATTTGTTGTCTTTTAGTTCTCCATGCACTGTAGTATCTGTTGTCTTTAGTCCTCCATGCACTGTAGTATTTGTTGTCTTTTAGTTCTCCATGCACTGTAGTATCTGTTGTCTTTAGTCCTCCATGCACTGTAGTATTTGTTGTCTTTTAGTTCTCCATGCACTGTAGTATCTGTTGTCTTTAGTTCTCCATGCACTGTAGTATCTGTTGTCTTTAGTCCTCCATGCACTGTAGTATCTGTTGTCTTTAGTCCTCCATGCACTGTAGTATCTGTTGTCTTTTAGTTCTCCATACACTGTAGTATCTGTTGTCTTTTAGTTCTCCATGCACTGTAGTATCTGTTGTCTTTAGTTCTCCATGCACTGTAGTATCTGTAGTCTTTTAGTTCTCCATGCACTGTAGTATCTGTTGTCTTTAGTTCTCCATGCACTGTAGTATCTGTTGTCTTTAGTCCTCCATGCACTGTAGTATCTGTTGTCTTTTAGTTCTCTATGCACTGTAGTATCTGTTGTCTTTAGTTCTCCATGCACTGTAGTATCTGTTGTCTTTTAGTCCTCCATGCACTGTAGTATTTGTGTCTTTTAGTCCTCCATGCACTGTAGTATCTGTTGTCTTTTAGTCCTCCATGCACTGTAGTATCTGTTGTCTTTTAGTCCTCCATGCACTGTAGTATCTGTAGTCTTTTAGTCCTCCATGCACTGTAGTATCTGTAGTCTTTTAGTCCTCCATGCACTGTAGTATTTGTAGTCTTTTAGTCCTCCATGCACTAGTATTTGTAGTCTTTTAGTCCTCCATGCACTAGTATTTGTGTCTTTTAGTCCTCCATGCACTGTAGTATTTGTGTCTTTTAGTCCTCCATGCACTGTAGTATCTGTAGTCTTTTAGTCCTCCATGCACTGTAGTATTTGTAGTCTTTTAGTCCTCCATGCACTGTAGTATTTGTAGTCTTTTAGTCCTCCATGCACTGTAGTATTTGTAGTCTTTTAGTTCTCCATGCACTGTAGTATTTGTAGTCTTTTAGTCCTCCATGCACTGTAGTATTTGTAGTCTTTTAGTCCTCCATGCACTGTAGTATTTGTAGTCTTTTAGTCCTCCATGCACTGTAGTATTTGTAGTCTTTTAGTTCTCCATGCACTGTAGTATTTGTAGTCTTTTAGTCCTCCATGCACTGTAGTATTTGTAGTCTTTTAGTCCTCCATGCACTGTAGTATTTGTAGTCTTTTAGTCCTCCATGCACTGTAGTATTTGTGTCTTTTAGTTCTCCATGCACTGTAGTATTTGTAGTCTTTTAGTTCTCCATGCACTGTAGTATTTGTAGTCTTTTAGTTCTCCATGCACTGTAGTATTTGTGTCTTTTAGTTCTCCATGCACTGTAGTATTTGTAGTCTTTTAGTCCTCCATGCACTGTAGTATTTGTAGTCTTTTAGTTCTCCATGCACTGTAGTATTTGTGTCTTTTAGTTCTCCATGCACTGTAGTATTTGTAGTCTTTTAGTCCTCCATGCACTGTAGTATTTGTAGTCTTTTAGTTCTCCATGCACTGTAGTATCTGTAGTCTTTAGTCCTCCATGCACTGTAGTATTTGTAGTCTTTTAGTCCTCCATGCACTGTAGTATTTGTAGTCTTTTAGTCCTCCATGCACTGTAGTATTTGTAGTCTTTTAGTTCTCCATGCACTGTAGTATTTGTGTCTTTTAGTCCTCCATGCACTGTAGTATTTGTTGTCTTTAGTCCTCCATGCACTGTAGTATTTGTAGTCTTTTAGTCCTCCATGCACTGTAGTATTTGTGTCTTTTAGTCCTCCATGCACTGTAGTATTTGTAGTCTTTTAGTTCTCCATGCACTGTAGTATATGTAGTCTTTAGTTCTCCATGCACTGTAGTATTTGTAGTCTTTTAGTTATCCATGCACTGTAGTATCTGTAGTCTTTTAGTCCTCCATGCACTGTAGTATTTGTAGTCTTTTAGTTCTCCATGCACTGTAGTATTTGTAGTCTTTTAGTTCTCCATGCACTGTAGTATCTGTAGTCTTTAGTTCTCCATGCACTGTAGTATTTGTAGTCTTTTAGTCCTCCATGCACTGTAGTATTTGTGTCTTTTAGTCCTCCATGCACTGTAGTATTTGTGTCTTTTAGTCCTCCATGCACTGTAGTATTTGTAGTCTTTTAGTCCTCCATGCACTGTAGTATTTGTGTCTTTTAGTCCTCCATGCACTGTAGTATTTGTGTCTTTTAGTCCTCCATGCACTGTAGTATTTGTGTCTTTTAGTCCTCCATGCACTGTAGTATCTGTTGTCTTTAGTCCTCCATGCACTGTAGTATTTGTTGTCTTTAGTCCTCCATGCACTGTAGTATTTGTAGTCTTTTAGTCCTCCATGCACTGTAGTATCTGTTGTCTTTTAGTCCTCCATGCACTGTAGTATTTGTGTCTTTTAGTTCTCCATGCACTGTAGTATTTGTGTCTTTTAGTCCTCCATGCACTGTAGTATTTGTGTCTTTTAGTCCTCCATGCACTGTAGTATTTGTGTCTTTTAGTTCTCAATGCACTGTAGTATTTGTGTCTTTTAGTCCTCCATGCACTGTAGTATCTGTTGTCTTTTAGTCCTCCATGCACTGTAGTATTTGTGTCTTTTAGTTCTCAATGCACTGTAGTATCTGTGTCTTTTAGTCCTCCATGCACTGTAGTATCTGTTGTCTTTTAGTCCTCCATGCACTGTAGTATTTGTGTCTTTTAGTTCTCCATGCACTGTAGTATTTGTGTCTTTTAGTCCTCCATACACTGTAGTATCTGTTGTCTTTCAGTCCTCCATGCACTGTAGTATCTGTTGTCTTTTAGTCCTCCATGCACTGTAGTATCTGTGTCTTTTAGTTCTCCATGCACTGTAGTATCTGTTGTCTTTTAGTCCTCCATGCACTGTAGTATTTGTGTCTTTTAGTCCTCCATGCACTGTAGTATCTGTTGTCTTAGTCCTCCATGCACTGTAGTATCTGTTGTCTTTTAGTTCTCCATGCACTGTAGTATCTGTAGTCTTTAGTTCTCCATGCACTGTAGTATTTGTAGTCTTTTAGTTATCCATGCACTGTAGTATCTGTAGTCTTTTAGTCCTCCATGCACTGTAGTATTTGTAGTCTTTTAGTTCTCCATGCACTGTAGTATTTGTAGTCTTTTAGTTCTCCATGCACTGTAGTATCTGTAGTCTTTAGTTCTCCATGCACTGTAGTATTTGTAGTCTTTTAGTCCTCCATGCACTGTAGTATTTGTGTCTTTTAGTCCTCCATGCACTGTAGTATTTGTGTCTTTTAGTCCTCCATGCACTGTAGTATTTGTAGTCTTTTAGTCCTCCATGCACTGTAGTATTTGTGTCTTTTAGTCCTCCATGCACTGTAGTATTTGTGTCTTTTAGTCCTCCATGCACTGTAGTATTTGTGTCTTTTAGTCCTCCATGCACTGTAGTATCTGTTGTCTTTAGTCCTCCATGCACTGTAGTATTTGTTGTCTTTAGTCCTCCATGCACTGTAGTATTTGTAGTCTTTTAGTCCTCCATGCACTGTAGTATCTGTTGTCTTTTAGTCCTCCATGCACTGTAGTATTTGTGTCTTTTAGTTCTCCATGCACTGTAGTATTTGTGTCTTTTAGTCCTCCATGCACTGTAGTATTTGTGTCTTTTAGTCCTCCATGCACTGTAGTATTTGTGTCTTTTAGTTCTCAATGCACTGTAGTATTTGTGTCTTTTAGTCCTCCATGCACTGTAGTATCTGTTGTCTTTTAGTCCTCCATGCACTGTAGTATTTGTGTCTTTTAGTTCTCAATGCACTGTAGTATCTGTGTCTTTTAGTCCTCCATGCACTGTAGTATCTGTTGTCTTTTAGTCCTCCATGCACTGTAGTATTTGTGTCTTTTAGTTCTCCATGCACTGTAGTATTTGTGTCTTTTAGTCCTCCATACACTGTAGTATCTGTTGTCTTTCAGTCCTCCATGCACTGTAGTATCTGTTGTCTTTTAGTCCTCCATGCACTGTAGTATCTGTGTCTTTTAGTTCTCCATGCACTGTAGTATCTGTTGTCTTTTAGTCCTCCATGCACTGTAGTATTTGTGTCTTTTAGTCCTCCATGCACTGTAGTATCTGTTGTCTTTTAGTCCTCCATGCACTGTAGTATCTGTTGTCTTAGTCCTCCATGCACTGTAGTATCTGTTGTCTTTTAGTTCTCCATGCACTGTAGTATCTGTTGTCTTTTAGTCCTCCATGCACTGTAGTATTTGTGTCTTTTAGTCCTCCATGCACTGTAGTATCTGTTGTCTTTTAGTCCTCCATGCACTGTAGTATTTGTGTCTTTTAGTTCTCCATGCACTGTAGTATCTGTTGTCTTTTAGTCCTCCATGCACTGTAGTATTTGTAGTCTTTTAGTCCTCCATGCACTGTAGTATTTGTTGTCTTTTAGTCCTCCATGCACTGTAGTATTTGTAGTCTTTTAGTCCTCCATGCACTGTAGTATTTGTGTCTTTTAGTTCTCCATGCACTGTAGTATTTGTAGTCTTTTAGTCCTCCATACACTGTAGTATCTGTTGTCTTTTAGTCCTCCATGCACTGTAGTATTTGTAGTCTTTTAGTCCTCCATACACTGTAGTATCTGTTGTCTTTTAGTCTCCATGCACTGTAGTATTTGTGTCTTTTAGTCTCCATGCACTGTAGTATTTGTAGTCTTTTAGTCTCCATGCACTGTAGTATTTGTAGTCTTTTAGTCTCCATGCACTGTAGTATTTGTAGTCTTTTAGTCTCCATGCACTGTAGTATTTGTAGTCTTTTAGTCCTCCATACACTGTAGTATCTGTTGTCTTTTAGTCTCCATGCACTGTAGTATTTGTGTCTTTTAGTCTCCATGCACTGTAGTATTTGTGTCTTTTAGTCTCCATGCACTGTAGTATTTGTGTCTTTTAGTCTCCATGCACTGTAGTATTTGTAGTCTTTTAGTCTCCATGCACTGTAGTATTTGTGTCTTTTAGTCTCCATGCACTGTAGTATTTGTGTCTTTTAGTCTCCATGCACTGTAGTATTTGTGTATTTTAGTCTCCATGCACTGTAGTATTTGTAGTCTTTTAGTCTCCATGCACTGTAGTATTTGTAGTCTTTTAGTCCTCCATGCACTGTAGTATTTGTAGTCTTTAGTTCTCCATGCACTGTAGTATCTGTAGTCTTTAGTTCTCCATGCACTGTAGTATTTGTAGTCTTTTAGTTCTCCATGCACTGTAGTATCTGTAGTCTTTAGTTCTCCATGCACTGTAGTATTTGTAGTCTTTAGTTCTCCATGCACTGTAGTATCTGTAGTCTTTAGTTCTCCATGCACTGTAGTATTTGTAGTCTTTTAGTTCTCCATGCACTGTAGTATCTGTAGTCTTTAGTTCTCTATGCACTGTAGTATTTGTAGTCTTTTAGTCCTCCATGCACTGTAGTATCTGTAGTCTTTAGTTCTCCATGCACTGTAGTATTTGTAGTCTTTTAGTTCTCCATGCACTGTAGTATTTGTAGTCTTTTAGTCCTCCATGCACTGTAGTATCTGTTGTCTTTTAGTTCTCCATACACTGTAGTATTTGTGTCTTTTAGTTCTCCATGCACTGTAGTATCTGTGTCTTTTAGTTCTCCATGCACTGTAGTATTTGTGTCTTTTAGTCCTCCATGCACTGTAGTATTTGTGTCTTTTAGTCTCCATGCACTGTAGTATCTGTTGTCTTTTAGTCCTCCATGCACTGTAGTATTTGTAGTCTTTTAGTCCTCCATGCACTGTAGTATCTGTTGTCTTTTAGTCCTCCATGCACTGTAGTATCTGTTGTCTTTTAGTCCTCCATGCACTGTAGTATTTGTAGTCTTTTAGTCCTCCATGCACTGTAGTATTTGTAGTCTTTTAGTCCTCCATGCACTGTAGTATTTGTAGTCTTTTAGTCCTCCATGCACTGTAGTATCTGTTGTCTTTTAGTCCTCCATGCACTGTAGTATTTGTGTCTTTTAGTTCTCCATGCACTGTAGTATTTGTGTCTTTTAGTCCTCCATGCACTGTAGTATCTGTTGTCTTTTAGTCCTCCATGCACTGTAGTATCTGTTGTCTTTAGTTCTCCATGCACTGTAGTATCTGTAGTCTTTTAGTTCTCCATGCACTGTAGTATCTGTTGTCTTTAGTTCTCCATGCACTGTAGTATCTGTTGTCTTTAGTCCTCCATGCACTGTAGTATTTGTGTCTTTTAGTCCTCCATGCACTGTAGTATCTGTTGTCTTTTAGTCCTCCATGCACTGTAGTATCTGTTGTCTTTTAGTCCTCCATGCACTGTAGTATTTGTGTCTTTTAGTCCTCCATGCACTGTAGTATCTGTTGTCTTTTAGTCCTCCATGCACTGTAGTATCTGTTGTCTTTTAGTCCTCCATGCACTGTAGTATCTGTAGTCTTTTAGTCCTCCATGCACTGTAGTATCTGTAGTCTTTTAGTCCTCCATGCACTAGTATTTGTAGTCTTTTAGTCCTCCATGCACTAGTATTTGTGTCTTTTAGTCCTCCATGCACTGTAGTATTTGTGTCTTTTAGTCCTCCATGCACTGTAGTATCTGTAGTCTTTTAGTCCTCCATGCACTGTAGTATTTGTAGTCTTATAGTCCTCCATGCACTGTAGTATTTGTAGTCTTTTAGTCCTCCATGCACTGTAGTATTTGTAGTCTTTTAGTTCTCCATGCACTGTAGTATTTGTAGTCTTTTAGTCCTCCATGCACTGTAGTATTTGTAGTCTTTTAGTCCTCCATGCACTGTAGTATTTGTAGTCTTTTAGTCCTCCATGCACTGTAGTATTTGTAGTCTTTTAGTTCTCCATGCACTGTAGTATTTGTTGTCTTTTAGTCCTCCATGCACTGTAGTATTTGTAGTCTTTTAGTCCTCCATGCACTGTAGTATTTGTAGTCTTTTAGTCCTCCATGCACTGTAGTATTTGTGTCTTTTAGTTCTCCATGCACTGTAGTATTTGTAGTCTTTTAGTTCTCCATGCACTGTAGTATTTGTAGTCTTTTAGTTCTCCATGCACTGTAGTATTTGTGTCTTTTAGTTCTCCATGCACTGTAGTATTTGTAGTCTTTTAGTCCTCCATGCACTGTAGTATTTGTAGTCTTTTAGTTCTCCATGCACTGTAGTATTTGTGTCTTTTAGTTCTCCATGCACTGTAGTATTTGTAGTCTTTTAGTCCTCCATGCACTGTAGTATTTGTAGTCTTTTAGTTCTCCATGCACTGTAGTATCTGTAGTCTTTAGTCCTCCATGCACTGTAGTATTTGTAGTCTTTTAGTCCTCCATGCACTGTAGTATTTGTAGTCTTTTAGTCCTCCATGCACTGTAGTATTTGTAGTCTTTTAGTTCTCCATGCACTGTAGTATTTGTAGTCTTTTAGTCCTCCATGCACTGTAGTATTTGTAGTCTTTTAGTCCTCCATGCACTGTAGTATTTGTAGTCTTTTAGTTCTCCATGCACTGTAGTATCTGTAGTCTTTAGTCCTCCATGCACTGTAGTATCTGTTGTCTTTTAGTCCTCCATGCACTGTAGTATTTGTGTCTTTTAGTCCTCCATGCACTGTAGTATCTGTAGTCTTTAGTCCTCCATGCACTGTAGTATTTGTAGTCTTTAGTCCTCCATGCACTGTAGTATTTGTAGTCTTTTAGTCCTCCATGCACTGTAGTATCTGTAGTCTTTAGTCCTCCATGCACTGTAGTATTTGTAGTCTTTTAGTCCTCCATGCACTGTAGTATTTGTAGTCTTTTAGTCCTCCATGCACTGTAGTATTTGTAGTCTTTAGTCTCCATGCACTGTAGTATCTGTAGTCTTTAGTCCTCCATGCACTGTAGTATTTGTGTCTTTTAGTCCTCCATGCACTGTAGTATTTGTGTCTTTTAGTCTCCATGCACTGTAGTATTTGTAGTCTTTTAGTCCTCCATGCACTGTAGTATTTGTAGTCTTTTAGTTCTCCATGCACTGTAGTATTTGTAGTCTTTTAGTCCTCCATGCACTGTAGTATTTGTAGTCTTTTAGTCCTCCATGCACTGTAGTATTTGTAGTCTTTTAGTTCTCCATGCACTGTAGTATTTGTAGTCTTTTAGTCCTCCATGCACTGTAGTATTTGTAGTCTTTTAGTCCTCCATGCACTGTAGTATTTGTAGTCTTTTAGTCCTCCATGCACTGTAGTATCTGTAGTCTTTAGTCCTCCATGCACTGTAGTATTTGTAGTCTTTTAGTCCTCCATGCACTGTAGTATTTGTAGTCTTTTAGTCCTCCATGCACTGTAGTATTTGTAGTCTTTTAGTTCCTCCATGCACTGTAGTATTTGTAGTCTTTTAGTCCTCCATGCACTGTAGTATTTGTAGTCTTTTAGTTCTCCATGCACTGTAGTATTTGTAGTCTTTTAGTTCTCCATGCACTGTAGTATCTGTTGTCTTTTAGTCCTCCATGCACTGTAGTATCTGTTGTCTTTTAGTCCTCCATGCACTGTAGTATTTGTGTCTTTTAGTCCTCCATGCACTGTAGTATCTTGTAGTCTTTTAGTCCTCCATGCACTGTAGTATTTGTGTCTTTTAGTCCCTCCATGCACTGTAGTATTTGTGTCTTTTAGTCCTCCATGCACTGTAGTATCTGTTGTCTTTTAGTCCTCCATGCACTGTAGTATTTGTAGTCTTTTAGTCCTCCATGCACTGTAGTATCTGTAGTCTTTTAGTCCTCCATGCACTGTAGTATCTGTAGTCTTTTAGTCCTCCATGCACTGTAGTATCTGTTGTCTTTTAGTCCTCCATGCACTGTAGTATTTGTAGTCTTTTAGTCCTCCATGCACTGTAGTATCTGTTGTCTTTTAGTCCTCCATGCACTGTAGTATTTGTAGTCTTTTAGTCCTCCATGCACTGTAGTATCTGTTGTCTTTTAGTCCTCCATGCACTGTAGTATTTGTAGTCTTTTAGTCCTCCATGCACTGTAGTATCTGTTGTCTTTTAGTCCTCCATGCACTGTAGTATTTGTAGTCTTTTAGTCCTCCATGCACTGTAGTATCTGTTGTCTTTTAGTCCTCCATGCACTGTAGTATCTTGTGTCTTTTAGTCTCCATGCACTGTAGTATCTGTTTGACGAAAAGG
>NW_027637974.1:0-17526 GCF_951216825.1 Electrona antarctica | reverse complement strand
CAAACAGAAACAATTCTTTGCATTTCCTAATTACAAGGAAGAACAATTAAAATAAATAACTTAAAATATAAGAAAACAAAACAAAGAAAAAGACAAAAAAAACTAAGCATATCCGAAAAGGAGTGAGAAGAAGTAAAAACGTATGTACTCCCACCCCTCTCTAATTAAATAATTACTCGCCGACTTCTGTGCTTCAACTTAAACTATTCATTATCAAAATGAATCTCTTCAATTTTATATACAGGAAAGATAACAGGCAAACAATCAAAATAACAATTATTCTATATTATCTAATTATGTAGACTTCTTGTAAATTAAGTAAATCAGATATTTAACAATAATTTCACTCTTGGGAGCGTAAAATGAAACCAAATGGTCCGGTTCCTATAGCATCAAGATGTGATTCACCATGTTAATGGTTTTTTTCATAGCTATGGAATGTTATCTGCTAGGTACGTAAATACCTAGCAGATATTAGGTATTTATATCTCCTAGGTTCAAATACTCCATCTATGAAGTGGTTGAGCCCCAGGGCAGATTTTAACATTGATCCGGTTGCTATGCAACGCCTCCGTCACCACCAGCTATGGGAAGTTACAACTCCTCTCCATTTACCTCGGTTCAAAGCAGGATTTTCAAAGCTCCATAACTCGGAATCTAGGAGCGCTGTTCTTGGTGAAGGTCATCCATCCAAAGTTTGGATGTCATGTGTGACATGTAAACGTTTCAGGCGAAAGGTAAACAGTCTGCACTAAAGCTAATGTTAGCCTATCCTATGGTTACAGTGAGTGTGTGCTAATGGGAGACACCGCCTAACGGCCCTAAAGGGCCATGAGTTGCCGTGTCAAGCGCTGCGAAGTTCGGTAGAGCCGACTCAGCCCCGTCCGAGTTGTAACCCGATATGGACAGAATAGTAGGCTAAACCATGTCAAACCCCAACTCACCCAGTACAGTACAGTACAGTACGAGCACAGTATGAGTACATCATTTTACAGTACTGTTTGAGAACCACTGGGCTAGTGCCTTGCTCAAGCAAACGGCTCTTTCTTCATCTTTACTCGCTGCCCCTCCTCTCTCTCCCCCTCTCCCTCTCCCTCTCCCTCTCTCTCTCCCCCGATCTACCTCCGAGGCAGATAAACATCCACTCAGCCATCAGTAGTACTTCCTGGCTCTGCGATCCACCCTTTCAACACCTCTGAGTTGGCAGGGTGTGTGTGCGATTATGCGCGCGTGCGTGCATGTGTGTGTGTGTGTACTGTACGTGCATTTTGTGTGGGAGAGTCGACTCTTCACTCGCAGGTCTTCTGTCTCCTCAGATAAGTGTGGAGACTGACTGACTGACTGACTGACGCATTATGGTCCAGGTTCTCTTTCTGGGACAGAGCCATGGGGCAAAAACACGGTGCTTTCAAAGCCCATGGACTAAGCCGTGTGTGTGTGTGTGTATGTGTGTGTGTGTGTGTGTGTGTGTGTGTGTGTGTGTGTGTGTGTGTGTGTGTGTGAGTGCGTGTGCACGCGTGCGTGTGGTTGCAGGGGAAGGAAGCTGACATTGACAGACTGATAATAGGGCTTTTCACGCAGAGGAAGTGGCTGAGCCTTAAAGAGTCCACATTTAAATGTGGATAACATATCTCTGTCAGAGCACACCACCGCACTGGAAAAACCTGATACTGCTCTGCCGCAGCCCTCTGTCTGCCAAACAACCAGTAGTGGAAAAGAAGAAAAGAAAAAAGTACTCAATTGATCTACTTAAGCAAAAAGTATCAATACGTCAATATAGAATTACTCCGTTCCATCCAAACAGAATTTAAATAATCCAGTCCTAAGAATGGGAAGAAAAAGGCCATACAAAAACAAGTTAACCAACTCCCTTTTGCATTGTGCGTGCGTGCGTGCGTGCGTGCGTGCGTGCGTGCGTGCGTGCGTGTTTTAAACAAAGAAAACATCCTCATTTGACCCACAGCTTAAATGACACTGGCTGAGAACTGCCGTCACATCCTGACAATCGCAACACGGCAACAGTGGCCTAAATATCCAACCAATCAACAAATCGCCCAGCTGATCAATCAACCTCCATCAACGAGGGCCTGACGGGCAGGCGGGAGGGAGGCTGGGGTGGGGTGGGGGGGGTGACAATGGGAGGTTTGGGGAGAGTGGAGGGGTGGAGACAGAGAGAATGGGGCGATGAATGAGAGAGGACAAACACGGGTCAAAGGTCAGACGACAGAGTCCTTCAGGGGTCTGAAGTGAATGAAATGCAGAGAGAGAGGGTTGACAGGGCCGTGGGCCAATGGACTGCAAATATATCCAAACCCAATGCAGAGAGAGAGGGTTGACAGGGCCGTGGGCCAATTGACTGCAAATATATCCAAACCCAATGCAGAGAGAGGGTTGATAGGGTCGTGGGCCAATTGACTGCAAATATATCCAAACCCAATGCAGAGAGAGAGGGTTGATAGGGCCGTGGGCCAATTGATTGCAAATATATCCAAACCCAATGCAGAGAGAGAGTTGATAGGGCCATGGGCCAATTGACTGCAAATATATCAAATTCAGAGATACGATGATACGTTTCTAAATAAAATATGTTGTTCAATTTACAATTTAGGCATTTAGCATTTAGCCATGAATCCAGAGTGATTTACAGTAAGCAGGAACAATATAAGGTAATACATCAAAATATAGAAACAGTCATCAAGAATCATGAGCAAGCTAAGATCCTAATATTTGTCTAACAGTAGTGTATCTGACAGGGGTCTTTGTGAGGGGCCCAGGAGGTCCCAGGCAAAATGAGTTAATACAGCAACACAATCATTTTAACCATGACATTATGCATATTTAATGTTCGCTATAGGGTTAGGGGCTAGGTTTCATCTCACCTTGACGGCCAGGAAGTTGAGGCCGCTCTCGTTGGCCAGGGCCTTGGCGATCATGGTCTTGGAGCAGCCGGGGGGCCCGTAGAGCAGGATCCCCCTCGGGGGCTGGATGCCCATGCGGGCGAAGGCCTCGGGGTGCCTCAGGGGCCACTCCACGGCCTGCCTCAGTTTGAGCTTCACCTCCTCCATGCCGCCCACGTCGGACCATCGCACCTGGTTTGGTTTGGTGGTGGAGGCGTGAAACAAAACAAAACAATATGTTAATGGTATGAAGCTAAATTAAAATCTCAAAACTGTAATGATGTAATGATGATGTTTTAGGCCGACGAGCTGAAGAAATCATGACATTTCTGAGACCATTCATGTTTCTGGAAGATGCTTCTAAACTTGTATTCTATTGCTAGTTTGATCACTTCGAATACTGGGCGAAAATAGCCAATCTACAAGCTGTAGATTGTAGATCTGCTATTTTCGGTGTGCAGCATGCCATCACAGAAGACACGCTGGCTTCTATGGGAATCCAAATTACTGAAATCAGTCATCATACAATTCACTACAAAATTCACTGCAACATTCTGCTCACCTACAAAGCACTCAACAACCTGGTGGAAAGCAACTAAGTACATTTACTTAAGTACTGTACTTTTTTTCTTATTTGTACTTTACTTTGTCTTGAGTATGTTTGAGAACGTTTGAGAACCACCTTGCTAAACAATAATGAATACACAATTTAAAATGTTTACAAGTGAACAACTTGTAAACTGAACAACAACAAGCCCAACGTCGCTTATAATAAGCAGACATGGCAACGCTGCTCTCTACCCCCCCCCCCCCCCCCCCCCCATGTCTCTCTCTCTCTCTCTCTCTCTCTCTCTCTCTCTCTCTCTCTCTCTCTCTCTCCTCTCTCTCTCTCTCTCTCTCTCTCTCTCTCTCGCCCCCCCCCCCCCCCCCCCCCCCCCCCTCCCCTCCCCCCGATGCAACACATCCCAGGCCACCGGCGCCGTCTCCGGGGAACGGAGGACCTAATGGAAACCTGGCGTCCGGCCACATACTGTAAATACCACACGCTGAACAATTTATGGACAGCACGGAGAGAGAGAGAGAGAGAGAGAGAGAGAGAGAGAGGAGGGGAGGGGAGGGAGAGGTCCAAAGGGGAAGAGAGAAAAAAAAGAGTGAATGAAGGAGAGAAGAGAGAAAGAGAGAGGGGGGGGGGGGTGCTGTTGGAGAGATAAGAAGCCTGATGGAAAGCAGTTCGGGTAAATGACAACCAAAGGAAAAAAAGAAAAAAGGCAGAGATAGAGAGATAATGGTAAAACAGACAATGATAGGCAAACCAGCAAAGGAGACAGGTGGAGAGGAGAGCCAGCATTCAAGGAAAAGAGGAAGAGAGAGAGAGAGAGAGAGAGAGAGAGAGAGAGAGAGAGAGAGAGAGAGAGAGAGAGATAAGAAACTAGAAAAAGTGCCCCTCAGGGCACAGGTCTCCACCAGGCCAGGTCAGGTTGTGGCCTCCTGGTGGCGCTATAATAGGCCAATGTGAAAAGGGTGCCATTTATTCTTACACCATTGATGGCAATTCAGTATTTTAGCCGTGACGTGAGCGCCCCCTCCAGAGAAAACAACCACGAAAGTCTCATTTTACCGCTTTCCTTGCAACAACAAAGCTACTGGTCTCCCAAATCTGGCTGTGACAGGCTGTCTGCCCCACACTAAAAACTATCGCCATTTTATTTCATTGTGTCAACTAAATCCTCATTAATGCAAACTAGATTCAACATAGTCAACCCTGCACACATTCTAAATATGCCCCCGAAATATTGTACTGAGCAAATGGACTGTTACCACCTTCAATAATAATGATAATAATAGTCTTTATTGTCTCCACATCATATATTTTCTTTGTCATGGACACTTGTACAGAACATTAATAATTCTACTCAAGTTGGAAGCATTAAGACCCATTTTAACCCTCAATGACTTCCTTTCTGAAAAATAACGTCATTGTAAAAAGATTCATGCGTTTAGATATTCTATTTACAATGCGATGCGGACGGGAGCTGGTGCCACTTGGACCCGGACGTAACGTAGGACTACAAAATGACGTCGGACTTAAATACAGAATAGAGGGTATGTGCGTGACATCATCATCAAACCCGGAAGTTATGCAGGAACGCCTACTGAGTGGCAAAAAATACTTGCTGTTCACAGACGGACGGACGGATGGACGGACGGACACACGGACGGACGGACGGACGGAGTGCAAACAATACTCTCTCCCCATGCCTTTGGCCTGGGCAACTTTGACGATGGAGAGAACACTATATTGCCACACTCACTCCAGAGGGCCACATTGCATATTACTGTCGTAGCAAAAATAGCCGATCTCAAAACGCGTCGCAGTGTGACACGTGTTGAGCTTGTAGATCAGCTATTTTTGCTATATTTTAATTTAAATCCTGATTCTTTTTTGCTATTTTTGAATTGGAATCCTGAAAAGTAACATTTTATTTAATTCCAAATGCATTTAGTTGTAGTTATGTTGACTTTATGAACTAAATACAAATACATAAAAAACAGACAATAGCATTTTAATACTAGTCGTTATAAGCTACTGATATAAGCTGAAGTAATAAAAGCGGGTCATGTTTGCAATTGTAACAGCTGAAATCAATAATATATCAGTAGTCTGATATTAACCTGCGGGCTGCATTAAGTGCAGGTGGGGGCCGCATGTGGCCCCCGGGCCACCAGTTGCCCATGTATGCAGTACACCATGAAATCTGGAGTGTTCATCTAACTGTGAAAGGGTCAAAATGAAACCCGGAAAGGTTTAATTCTTTGTCGTGTATTGCGCAAAGTGACAAAGTGTGTCAAACATGCATTTGAACTTTAGTTTCAGTGGTGGAGGAGCACCATGTAGTCTCGGGTGAGTCTCTGACTTCCTGTCGGGTTTAGGTCATGGCACTACGAGGGCTTTTTTGTAGGACTGTCTGGACATGATAATAATCAAACAGCAACCGGTAACGGCATTCCATCATAACAGCAGGCATTCACCCAGGCAGGCACTGCATCCCATCTCCATCAGGAAGGCAGATGTGCATACATATAGTATAGAGTTCTCAACGGGCCAGAAAATGAAGGCCCAGCCCTAACTGGACACTAACTGTAACTGATCAGGCCCAAGGCTCGGCCCAAGTAATTAGCATACATTTTAGGCCCGTCCCGCAAACGTGGGGTCGGGTCAGGACTCTTCTGGCAGAGTTTGAGAACTCTAGTGCATGCAACAAGAGATCCGCTCTCTTAAAACTAGCCATATATATTGTTTAATCTGTCTAATAATCTAATACTGAAATATCCATATTTTACGTTCCCCCCCCCCCTAACTCCTGGCCCAACTTGGCCTGCGTTTTGTTACGCCTTGTCTTGTAACAGACCAAACAGAGACATGTGATTGTATAACAATAATAAAGAGGAACAAAAGGACACAGCTGTATTAATTGGAAGGTGGCGGTGCTTTTTTTCCCTGCCGCCGCGAACAAGGCGGGTGCTGAATTAGAGGGCTCTGTTTTGACTCACACCTCTCTGCTTGTGTGTGTGCCGTCTCTTTTTTCTACTTCCTATATTCTTCTGCCAGTCCCTCCCTCCCTCCCTCCCTCCACCCCCCTCTTTTTTTTGGTAGGACCCAGTTATTATGTTTTACTGTTGTTTTCTTGAACTTTACAAGGTGGCCGCTCAGGCTCTGCTCTTTGATGAGGAGAAGGGGGACTTCTTCTCAGATGAGAGAGAGAGAGAGAGAGAGAGAGAGAGAGAGAGAGAGAGAGAGAGAGAGAGAGATGGGGGTGAGTAGGAAGTTTAAGAAGAGGAACTGGTTTGCTTACAGCTGCCAAATCTGGATATTAAAGCCAGGCCGTGTGGTGGTGAAAGATGAACACTCACACACAGCAAAGGGGGAATAAATTAAGAGAGAGAACCATTGGAACGGAGGAGCCGACTAACTGAGAACAAACAATAGTGTGCGTGTCTTTAAAACAGCATCATTTAGAAACAACATGCTTCAATTCAAAAGGAAATGCACATAAATATCTACAGATGATTCTTATCTGTAGATATTTATATTTATACTCTTATAATAAAAAATGATTAAAAACAAGAATGACTCGCGTCATAACTGCCAGGTGCAGCAAAGAGATATATATCTCCCATTGGCTTAGAGGATACGGCTTCACGTCGCAGTGTTCAGAGAACTTCAGACTATGGGATTTTATCTCCCATTGGCTTAGGGGCACTAGAGGCAGCCAATCATGAAAAAGTGTCCACTAGGTCCTCACAAGAGTAATGTAGTAAGAGAGTGGCGACACGCTTTGATCTCGCCGCAAAGCGGGGTGCTATGGGCTATAGTTCCAAACATTGGAACTATCCCATTGAGATATAATGAGCACTTCCGCATTCCATTGTTACAATGAGAGTCAACGCTAGTGTCGCCACTCTCTTACTGGCTTACTCTGGTCCTCACTAGTCTCAACATCGACAGTATAGCCAGGTTGCACCTGGCAAAAAAAAAAAGGGTTAGAAACAAATGTTTGCACTCATGTGGATATAATCAAGTGTTTTGCTGTAAAACTATGGTGTGATGCATTATACTTTGCTGTGCTGTACTGCCCAGTGCTGTTTTGATTTGCTGTGTCATACTGTGCTGTGTTGTACCGTACCGTACTATGTTGTGTTGTGTTGTACTGTACTGGCCCGTCAGCTGAGCAATGTTAGTGGGGTACTCAAAACCCACTCTCCTCTCTCTCCTACCTCCCTCACCCCCCCCCCCCCCCCCCCTCTCTCTCTCTCTCTCGTTCCAAGAACCAGCCGCAAAGGACTGAATGTTTCTGGACGAGCTCAAAGCGCTTGTAGAGGAGTGAGGAGATGGGTGGGAGGGTGGTGTCTCTCTCTCTCTCTCTGTCTCCCCCTCCCCTCCCCTCAGTTTTTTTCCCTCGTCCTCGTTACTGGCAGGAACCGACAGCGAGACGATCTGCTTTCAATTACCTCTGGAGGATGATGTTAGGCCTCTTCCTGTGCGTTATGTCTCGCACATGCACACTCCAAAACATCCTGCAGGCTCCCCAGCCACACACACACACACACACACACACACACACACACACACACACACACACACACACACACACACACACACACACACACACACACACACACACACACACACACACACACACACACACACACACACACACACACGCACACGCACACGCACACACGCACGCACGCACGCTCCCCAGCCGCCTGTCCTCTCTCATCCCTCCTTCCCACTCCTTCTCTCCCTCCCTTCATTCCTTCCGATGACACCCCGCACCCCCCCACACGCACGCGCGCGCGCACGCACACACGCACGCACACACACCCATTCAGAGTACAGTAATTCATCCCTTCTCAAGAGACAGAGGACAGTGGGTGAAGTTGCTGCCGAGTCATGTCCATCCCACTCTTCGCACGCGCACACACGCATGCACACACGCACGCACCAGTGTTGATTTTGTCGACTAAAACTATGACGAAAGATGTCCGTCGACTACCTTTTTTTCACTGACAAAAACCAAATGGACTACGACATGAAAACTAAGCTATGACGACTAAAAGTAAGACCAACTATATTGTCAATTTCGTTAACAAATAAAGACTAGACTAAAATGTTTGCAAGGAACTATTCAAGAGACTATGACTAAAACTAAATATGTGTAGTCAAAATAAACACACACACACACACACACACACACACACACACACACACACACACACACACACACACACACACACACACACACACACACACACACACACACACACACACACACACACACACACACACACACACACACACACACACACACACACACCCTTTGAGTGGTGGGTATAGCTGGTGGGTCAGGGGTTTGACAATGTGTTGCTAGTAGGGAGACAATGATTGTTGTTGACAGGGTCTTATTTGTCGTTTTTCTTTTAACTATTTTTTTTTGAACGGGGTTGCATGATTCGATGCGAGGCACGCTTTGAGCAGAGTAATCTAGTAAGAGAGTGGTGACACTAGCGTTGACTCCCATTGTAACAATGGAATGTGGAAGTGCTCATCTGAATGGGATAGTTCCAATGTTTGGAACTATAGCCCATAGCACCCCGCTTTGCGGCGAGATCAAAGCGTGTCGCCACTCTACTAGATTACTCTGGTTTTGAGCAAAGGTATAACCGCGGGTACATGCAGACCGTAGCTTTGTGCTCTGGAGTGGCCGTCCTCCTCGACCCTAGTCAACAACAAGACTGCTGTACCGCAGTCTTTCTATGCTCTTCTACCAAGGACTCTATCGACTTTCAACATGGCAAGCCCAGAGCCATAGAGTAAGACAGATTCACGACATTGAGGGAAAACAGCCTGGTCACGTGGTTCATGTACTCGCGCGAGCCCACAGACTCCAATGCAGTCCGTGAACTTCGGGTTGTCCCTTTTGAACACATTACAAGCTGAGCCCTCTAGGGAAAATGTGGCACCGGTGCCAGAGAAATCTATGAAAAAACAAAGAAGAAGAGCAGCCCTCTGACTAACCAAGGAAGATTACGAGGAAAAGACACCGTCATTTTCTCTACCATGCAATTCAAGCCGGCAGATTCGTCACAGTGCGTGGCAAGCTGGAACAGCTGCATAGCCTAAGCCTATTGTTAAATAGTGTATGAGCGTTTTAGACACACAAACACAAAAGTAGACTTAAAATAGTCAGACAAACATCTTTACTGCACACTAGCAAAACTAAAAAGTTTGTTTTGGACGAATTAATCTGTGTTCTTTGATGGAGGAGGAGGCATTATCAGTCAGAACACAGCAGCAGTAGCCTACTGGAGCCATAGCCTACTGTTGCAAGTGTGCATGCTTACCATATAGGCTACGGTATAAACGCTCAGGTATAAACAGTTAAAGCTGTTGTTATGCAAAGTAGTAGTATTTGAATTCGGCGCGGTACTTGACACGGTGTGAAAATACTATCTCTGAATAATTGAGACCATTGTAAAATAATCGCTTCTGGAAAATAAAATAATACATATATCACATTGCTTTCTACGGTCTTGTTTTTCTATGTACACACTACATAATTGTAGTGTACGTTTCTCACTGCTCAACAGTTGATAGACTGGTTGACAGTCACTGATTGTGAGCTGTCTGCCAGCTGATGCATTTTCAGTACTGTAGGAGTTGAATAATGTTATTTCTCCTTTGAATTGAACTGTTATGGAAATATTTGTAAATGAAATGCATAAATATGAAATTAAAGGACTGACCTGCAGTGGCAACTAAGCACATTTATTCAAGTACTGTATGCGTACTATTTTGAGGGACATGACACCTCTACATTTCACATGCAAATAGGCCTATTGTACTTTCACTACAATTATTAGTTATATTAGACTACTACTACTTAAAACTACTGTATACTAGGTAGGCTACAACAGCCTGTAGCCATGCAGTTAATTTGCGTATTATTCCAAAACTTAACCACTTAACCACTTTTTATGTGAATACTTTCACTTTGGTACTGTAAGTATATTTTGCTGTATTCTGAATACAACCCTTGAACTTGCACTGCTAGGCAACTTTTACTTGAGTGGGAATTTTTTTTTTTTAAGTATTTCATCAAACTGACACGTGTTATTTAGTTTGTAATGTTAATGAATTAAAACCAATATGGGCTTTTATTTGGGGCTTTTTAAGAAAGGATTGTGAACTCAATACTGCCACCTTCTGGCGTAGTCAGGCTAAGCCCATGCAGCCCAGAAACTTACTCTGTGCTCTTTAGATACCTCAATAAAATTAAATAGTTCGCAAGTCGCAAAACACCCACTCAGAAAATAACCTGTGATACGTCTTCTTTTATATTCCCGGACCAATTATATGACAAAGGTCGCAATCGTTCGTAATTAATGTTTGTTTACAATATTTCCAGCGGGCTCCCATCCACTGCCATGTATTCATCGCACTTCCAGTGCAAGTTTTGCCACCGAAGAGTGTTATGGCGCAGCCCCGGTGTCCGGTCACGTGACCATGACACTTCCTTCTGTAAGCTTCCTTGTGACTAACCAGTAAGTGTTGTAGCTATCCATAGCTGTTATGGTCTCATATGGATACAATATTAGCAACCTGCGGTGGTAGCAACATTAGCTTAGCTTGGATTCAAGTTTTCTAAGGTCCAAAACATCCGTGATTGATTGAGCAAAAAATAAATAAATAATAATAATATATATATATATATATATATATATATATATATATATATATTTTTTTTTAATATATATATTTTTTTTTATCCAATTTTAATCAAATCTCGTAATCTCGTTTTGGCACAGTGGGGTACAGTAGCTATTCACAAGATTTTCTCGTTTCAGCACAGATTGTGTTAAAGGGACAAACCAATAGAAGTCTATGTAGAAGAGCCTGGCCCCATGAAAGGAGTTGTCGTAACTCTGTCTTACTCTAAGGCTCTGGGCATGCCTATCTCAGGTATGTTATTGTTAAATATGAAATGGTGCATTTCCTGTCAGTCAGTTGGTTACGCCCCATATATGGTCATGCCTTGTAACATCACGTGATGTCATCAATATTAAGCCCATATATGGAGGTCCCTGATGTCATCAATATTGGCCAGCAACTCTACATCTCACCTCAAACCCCAAACCCTCAGATCTACATATATGGAGCTGACCTCTTCTGACATAGCATATGTTGATCCTTCCGCATCCATCCTTCCTCTTCGATGTCTCCCTTTTGACTGATACCTGTCCATTTAAACTCTAGACGGGCCCGCCTTAAAGTTATTAGTGCAGCCACGCCCGGTAACCGGGGCCCTCATCAAACCCTGTACACTAAAGACACTGCCCCGCAGCCAGTGACGTAGAGTCTGTGGGGGCCAGGGGGCCTTGGCCATGACGATTATAAAACATTTTGTCTCAGCCCACAGCCAGTACACTCAAGACACACTCCATATATGGCCAGTACAAAATTCATTCCATATGTTGTTCTGACTGTTCTGGATATCTGTTGGGAATTGATTACATGAAACAGTCACCTGTGCACCCAGTCCAAATGTTTGTAAACAAATAATTGGTCTAGCTATGAGCACAACAGAATCAGCTGTTCTTGGGCGGCCGCTGACCTAGCAGCCCAAGCGCATGCCACATATTCAGTATTTAAGCCGTGACGTAAGCGCCTCCTCCAGAGCCACTTCCGGGTCCTATACGGTTTGTGCCTATTTTGTGTCCCCATAGATTTATATTGTGTCCCTCCGTCGTAGCGGTGTTTGAACCGATCTGAGACTAGAACAACCATGGCACCAAAGTCTCATTTTACCGCTTTCATTGCAACAACAAAGCTACTGGTCTCCCAAATCTGGCTGTGACAGGCTGTCTGCCCCACACTGAATACTATCGCCATTTTATTTCATTGTGTCAACTAAATCCTCAATTAGAGATCGTATTAATGCAATATAGATTCAACGTACTCAACCCTGCACACATTCTAAATATGCCCCCGAAATATTGTAATGAGCAAATGGACTGTTACCACCTTCAATAATAATGATAATAATAGTCTTTATTGTCTCCACATCATATATTTTCTGTCATGGACACTTGTACAGAACATTAATATTTCTACTCGAGTTGGAAGCATTAAGACCCATTTCAACCCTCAATGGTTCCTTTCTGAAAAATAACATTATTGTAAAAAGATTCACGCGTGTAGATATTGCTATTTACAATGAAAAGCGGACGTAACGTAGGACTACAAAATGATGTCGGACTAAAATACCGAATAGGCTCTGGCCTGACGCCTGCGTTGTGTGTTCGAGTCCCGTTCACGACGACCTTTGTCTCTCTCTCCGTCTTTCCTGTCTATTGGAACTATCAATAAAGGCAAAAAAATAAAATAAATAATCACACCCGTGTGAAGTGAAGGAAGCTCTTATCATCATCGTCATACATCATCTCATTCCGGCCAATCAGAATTTGCGTCCTCACTTTTGTCTTCAATGTGAATGTTTGGACAAACACTCAAAACTGGCCATTCATTGTCAATGGCATTTAATGTTTGTGTTAGGACAATGTTCGTGTTTACACCAGGGTTCCCACACATTTTTTCCAATGACATTTCAAAACTTTTTCAAAACGTTTCCAGGATATTTAAACCAATTTCCAGGACTATATAATAGTCATGCACTCATGCGCTGCAGCTGCACTGTGCACAGGTTGGTGATGTCACGTGACAAGGGAACAGACCTACAAGCCAACTACGCATCACGCTGAAGCCAACTGTGAGCTTGTAGATCTGTTATTTGTTATTTTTTGTCACTCCCTATACATTATGCTGCAATCACGCAGCCCCTTTGGAGAAAATTTGTGTACAAATGTATTGGACATGTTTTTTATTCACAAAATAATTACCCCAAAAATGCATAGTCAAATATTATTTTCTTGACTCTTGAGGACCTTTGAGGGGGGGGGGGGGGGGGGGGGGGGTTCAGCTATAGAGGGTATGCACATGACATCATCGTACCTGGAAGTTATGCGGGAACGCCCACTGAGTGGCAAAAAACTACTTTCTGGCCTTGACAGCCCATTCATCCAAACAGAAAAGTCCTGTCTGATTGCATTAAACAATGTTAAACTCACCAACATTGCAGCTGTACGAAAAGCTTGAATTATCCACTATCTGCAAAGTTTTTGTTTCATAAAAATCTACCATAGAAACGTTATGAGCTACTTGCTGTCAAGAAATGCCCTGCATTTGATTATTTTTCTAAGTGTCAGAGTTTGGAAGTGCTTGTTTTCAATAACACAACATTTTGCTGCCTCCTGCATTATGTGACATTTAGAAACAGGTGGTACGCAGGTCGGTTGAGTGATTTCCAACGAGCGCTTCCAAACTCCAACACTTCATGCTGCTCAATATGTTTTGCCACTCAGTCTAGATGAGGGGGCGTGTCCTGATGGGAAAATCATGCATGTGCATACTCTCTATTCTTTCCGCACAATTATGACCACAGGAGACTATGAATACTTGTCGCTCTCTCCGAGACCCCCTTTGCGTGGGACAGTCCCTCATTTCCAACACTTTTGAGGCTGCCTGTCCCACATTGTGACTGGCAGACATCAGTGTTCAAATGCCCTAATAGTTAGTCTCCTAATAGTTGGCCTTCTGTTGTAAAGTTCTCTCGTTGTCTTTTTTCCTGCAAGATTTGTTCATGGGCCTGTTAAAATAACATGAACTTATCCCCATAAAGCCTAAAATGTTCTGGTGATTTATATGTACTGTTTTTCTGTTTGTATCTATTTCTTATTATGTACTGTTTTTGTTGCTTGTTTCTTATTTTATTGCTGCTTTATTTTTGACTGTGTTCTTGTTTTATTCTATTATTTTATTGTACAGTACCTTGTAACAATTGTTTCGAAATGTGCTTTATAAATAAAATTACCTTACCTAAAAAGACAAAAGGCCTAGGCTACAGCACCAGGTCGGCCATACCACATGTAACCAAAATTAGCATGATTTTAAAACAAAATGTGAGACGCCAGGGGAGTTTATAAATGATAGCCAATATTAGGCCTATGGTCGAATATGACATCAAGGCATAATAGCAACACAAGTAATAAGTTGCTAACCCCGTACCCCAGTATCGCTTGTGCAGGACGAGTGGGATAGGGGGAACGGGGTCCCCACCATCCCACTTGTCCCGCACAAGCGATACTTCTGTCCCTCAAATGAACAGTTTAGATCTGGTTTCACCTTGGGGACGTCGATGGCCACCTCCCTCATGGCACTGGGCTTGACCACAGACATGGCCCACTCCAGGTCCCGGAGGGTGACGCTCACTTGTCCCCTGAGCTCTGCGTCATTGGGCTGCTGGTGGAGGCCAGTGCCCAGAGCTCGCCTCAGCGCATGCAATCCTGCACAACAACAAAAAAAAACAGAGAAAGAAAATATGAATTTACATCTTTATCATATCGGCAACTACCCAGGCAGTGTCCGAATTCAGCAGTGTTTTAGTGTTAGTCTAGTTTTAGTCGACTAAATATCATAAGATGTTGGTCGACTAAATCTACAGTTGATTTAGTTGACTAAAATGTATTTTAGAGGGCCTTGATGCCGACATAATGAATGCAAGTGTTAAATTACTTACTGGATGATGGATCTCTTGTCCACTAGTCCCTTTCTAACATTTTAGTCTAGTTTTTATTTGTTGACGAAATTGTCAAAATATTTAGTCTTAGTTTAACCACCTCGGCTTTGCCTCGGTGGTTAAACTCCCTGTCGGTGAAGTATCTCCCGACAATGACCACCTAGCCAGATATTATCCCTTACTTGACATACCTATCCAAATGAAAATCTAAATAAAATAAATATTATTATTTCTTAAAAAGGAAAGGAAATTGGCATTCAATAAGCCAGTGGTTCCCAAACTTTTTCATGTCAAGAACCCCCAAATTGACACTAATTGGCCCGTGGACCCCCATTTGAAGAGATATACCAGGGACCCCCATAAGAGAAGAGTTTTACGGCTCTAGCAGTGATTCTCAACCCGTTTCATTTCAAGGACACCCAGTTTGACATAGATTAGTCTACAGGACCCCATTTAATGGCATTTCTCGGAAATCACAATTTATATTGTGAAATCAATGTTAATTTAACTCTGAGTGTACAAATGCATTACACATTGCATACATGTGTACACTCTCAGAGTTACATACCCATAAGGGTCCATTTGCTTCCAAAATATAATTTAGCTGGGGACCCCCTGGAACTCCCTCAAGGTCCCCTGGGCATCCCCGGACCCCACTTTGAGAACCCCTGCAATAAGCAGCACTAATACAGTCATGGCTTAGGGGTTTTCATTCACCCACTCCAGCTGTTACTCAGGCTCGTACACGCAGTTAATAATGAGACACGTCGAACGAACGCAAATCTCTAAATTAACCTCCAATTCCCCTTCTTTGACGGAGATAATAATTGGCCGCACATTACCGGGGCTGAAAAGGCGAGTAGGCCAAGGGGAAGTGTAATTAAAGCACTTAAGGTTTTGAACGCCCTTCGGCGTCTGTGTGTTCAATGCCCAGGCCTCAGATCAAATCAAGAGACACAAACTGAGGAGGGCTCTTCATGGGGATAATTATGGTTGCTGTTGTCACTAAATAATAACTTCACTGGATTCGTTGGAACCCAAACTGTTCTTTTTCCTGAAAAGAAGAGTTTTGGACACACATGGGTTCTGCTCACACTCCACGGCACAAAAACGAACGTTACGGTGCAAATATTATCTGTGGGTCCAAGCAGTAAATGGCCAAATAAAGCAGTGGTTCCCAAACTATGTCATGTCAAGGACCCCCACATTGACACTAATTAGCCTGCGGACCCCCATTTGAAGACAAATGCCAGGGACCCCCAAAAGAGAAGATTTGTACGGCTCTAGTTGTGATTCTCAACCCGTTTCATTTCAAGGACCCCCGGTTTGACATGAATTAGGCTACGGACCGCCATTTAATGGCATTTCTATCTCTGGGACCCCAATTTATATAGTAAAATCAATGTAAATTTAACTCTGAGAGTGTACAAATGTAACCAAATGGACCCTAATGAATCAATTTGGTTCCATTTGTACAGTCTCAGAGTTACAGACCCATAAGGGTCCATTTGGTTCCAAACTATCATTTAGCTGAGGACCCCCTGGAACTCCCTCAAGGACCCCTGGGGGTCCCCAGACCCCACTTTGGGAACCACTGAATTAAACACATTAAACACAGTCCTAAAACCACCAGACGCACGTGGCTGGGTAACAGGACCTCTCCGACTGACACAAGCAATCGTGGACTAGTGCAACGGACGTGCACATTCCACCATCACAAAAAAGGTGAAACTGGGATAAATAATGGGAAAATATGCTGCCATTTGTGTGCTTTTGCCGTTTAAAGTCTTGCTGTTGCAGAGATTTGCATCCACTGAGAGATGGAAATGAATCAATCGAGAGCGAAGGCTTGTGAATGATGTTCAACATCTCGCTACAGCGTATTTCCCCCACACTGTTCCGTTTTGAATACGACATGAAACGACTTAATTCATGGAACAGACAAACAAAATGGAACCAAATGGACCCTTACGGATGTACGACTCTCAAGTGTACGAATGGAACCAAGCGGACCCTTAGAGATGTGTAAATCTTTAAGTGTGCCAAATGGAACCAAAAGGACCCTTGAAGTCAGTGTAACTGGGTGTGCAATGACGATGCAGAAATAAATCCCACCTCCATCTCCCCAGCCTAGAACCAGCTGAGTTGATTGAAGCCATGCCGTTCAGAGTTCACAGGAATCACACGGTGAATGACAGTGGTAACTATGGGCATTTACTTTAAGGGACACTTCACCCTATTTGCAAAAATATATATGTTAATGACGTGTAGAAGATTTAACACTTTCCTGTGGGTCTTTATGTGTGTAATATGTAGTTTAAGATATTTTAGAGTGAGCCCAGTGTCTCTGATGTCATGGACACTGGGCTCACTTACTTCCTGGACTACAATTCCCAAAATGCTTTGGTACACTGCTCGTCCTTGTGGATAGG
>NW_027637975.1:0-20134 GCF_951216825.1 Electrona antarctica | reverse complement strand
CACACACACACACACACACACACACACACACGTGGCAATTAATTTGCCACATCCTTCACGTGAACCACTGTATTAAAGCACAAAAGGCCCAAATAAGTAACAAGTAATAACTACTAGCCTACACCAAAAAAAAAACACGAACACCCAGATTTGGTTCAAACAAGGGGTTAAATTAATTTCGCTCCTATGACACAAAAAATGTGGAACGTCCAACCAACAGTCGTAAAGGAATGCGAATCCCTATATGCTCTCCTTCAAAACCGCTCTCAAAGAGCACTTTGCTGTATTTCTTTTCTTTTGATTTCTAACCGTTTATTATGATGTTTTTGCCGAGTACTGTATAGTTGTATGTCATTCAAATTTTTCTGATGAATTGAAAATGGAGGACCCCAATGGAAACAAGCCTTAAGGTCCTTTCAGACATGGGGGGGGGTGACGGTGACACAGGCGTTGTCGCCTGCGTCAGCGACAGCTCTGCTCATGAGGGGGGCTGCGGGACGCGTAGCCTAAAAAGAAAGCTCAACACAATCCAGGTCTATAGCACGAAACGAGGACGCGAGTGAAATCACCCCTCAACGTCTTCAGACAGACATACTATAGGGTTGGAACAACAATATCCAGCAAGCCCAACCCAGTAGTCACTTTGAGTGGCACCACACAAAGCCACGGGTGTACTTTAATCTGGTCGTTTAAACGGACCCCTCACCAACCTTAATCCGGTCGTTTAAACGGACCCCTCACCAACCTTAATCCGGTCGTTTAAACGGACCCCTCACCAACCTTAATCCGGTCGTTTAAACGGACCCCTCACCAACCTTAATCCGGTCGTTTAAACGGACCCCTCACCAACCTTAATCCGGTCGTTTAAACGGACCCCTCACCAACCCTAATCCGGTCGTTTAAACGGACCCCTCACCAACCTTAATCCGGTCGTTTAAACGGACCCCCTCACCAACCCTAATCCGGTCGTTTAAACGGACCCCTCACCAACCTTAATCTGGTCGTTTAAACGGACCCCTCACCAACCTTAATCCGGGTCGTTTTAAACGGACCCCTCACCAACCTTAATCCGGTCGTTTAAACGGACCCCTCACCAACCTTAATCCGGGTCGTTTAAACGGACCCCTCACCAACCTTAATCCGGTCGTTTAAACGGACCCCTCACCAACCTTAATCCGGTCGTTTAAACGGACCCCTCACCAACCTTAATCCGGTCCTTTAAACGGACCCCTCACCAACCTTAATCGGACCAATGCTATGTCGAACCAAAGTCTGCCTCCCACTAACCCCAAACCCCAAACCTAAACATAACCGCAAGCACGTCGTAACACATGTCGGACAAAGCAAACTTGACTTTATCCGCAAAAGAAAGTTGTTCGCAATGGACACAAAAATGATATGAGCAGGATTCGAACCCACTCAACCCAGCACGTATGGATTGAAGACTATTGCCCAACGAGCCTAACGAGGCATGCTACGAGCTGGCTGCTTTTTTTTTGTGTCTACTTCATTATAACACGCCCAAGTGCATGTAAACAGAAAAGGAAAAACTCCACCCAGTAAGAAAAAAACCTGCCCAGTAGGGGAGGGGTTGGGGGAGGCCAACCCCTGCCATATGTCTGTCAGAAGACGCTGAGGCCGGGTTGATTTCACCCAACACCCCTCAGCACCTCCGCGCGTCCAAAAGAAACGCACGCCTCTCATTGAAGATGAATTACTATAGGTGCATCAATCGCTGCTCGTCCGAAAGGACCTTAAGTGCTTTCTTTTCTCGTATTTGAACTGTAGTTTCCCGGTGAATACGTATAATGAAGTCATACGATCAATAAGTCAATCAAGTCGCTTGTAATCAGCAGACATGGCAACATGGTCTCTCTCTCTCCCTGTCCCCCACCCCCCCGCCCCCCCGTCCCCCGTCACTGTCACCCTGACTCAATTTCATTACAGATGCAGCAGACTTGATAAAACAGCGGGGGGTGCTCCTGCTCCCCCCCGTTTCCGAGGCTCTTAACTAACTAAGCAAAACCGCGGCCGGGGGGGACGGAGAAGTGGTCAAGCAGGGTGCAACAAATCACCCCAAATGGTCCGTTTGCTCTTCGTTGCAGCCCCTAGTTATGGAAAACGGATATATTCCGGCCAGCCAGCCAGAATATATAGCGAATAGGTGTAATAATAAATGCTGAAGAAGGGGGATTCTCTACTACTACGACTACTATACTTCTCCTAATTGGTGGATGCATGGGGGAATGGACGGGACGGGAAAGAAATGCACACGTCCCCGTCCCCCCCGTCCCCCCCCCCCCCGTCCCCCCCCTTCTTCTTCTCTTCTCTCTCTTTTTTTTGGTGTGCAGCTGAGAACGAGTTCTGTGAAACCGCCTAATAGCCTGTGTACACCGTTAAAGGAAGGGGGGGGGGGGGGGATGATATCCCACCACACACACACACACACACACACACATACACACACACGCACGCACGCGCGCTCGCACCAACCAGCATATATCGTGTGTCTTGTCATTGGCTGACAGATAAACATGTTCCCTTCGGTGCTAATTGCTCTACCTGTTTCGTGCCCAGTAGTCTCCGGTGATGGGCTAGCCCAGCGTCTCCGAGAGAAAGAAGCCCCTCAGATCTAGCAGGATCTCGCGGACCGCCCGGACCCCCCGGCCCCGCCCGCCCCGCCCGCCGCATCTGCAGGGAAAAAAACCCTGAAATGCAGCAAACAACACAGAGCGAGGAGTTGAAGCTTCAAGAAGAAACTTCAGAGAGCTGAGCCCGAGAGAACCGCGGGGAGGGGGTTATAAATAAAGTAAAAGTGGGAGAGGGTTTAATCCATTCAGCCCTGGAACGCGTCTGTGTCACTTAAGCTTTTTTAACCCACTTTTAAACCGTTGTTTTAAACTCAAGCTGGGGGGGGGGGGGGGGGGGCTGGAACACCATATATTCAGTCGGGGTCCTGCATGCGGCCAAATACATACAAATATTTGGCGTCCTTGACTTTACAAGGTTTGAGCACCAACGACATAGAAACGTGAGTTTTTCAGAAAACTGTTAGGATTTTGAAGACATTAAGTATAGAATGGTATAGTTCTCGGGTCTTGATGGTTTAAACTACTTTAATAAAAGCACACCGTGCACGTTTTTCTTCCAAACGAGCAGTCAGAAGTTAGCATCTTATATAGAGACAGCTGTCGCGTGGGACGTTGACGGGTGAATGAACATGACGGCGCGACGGCAGCCTGTGACAACACCCGTCTAACGAGATCCGACGCCACAAGAACCCAAACTGTCAGGGACGGTTTGAAAAACGACGACTAACAACATTCATGTCCATCTCTCGACGCTCTCTCTATTATCAATAATATTTGTGTGCTGTGGTGCATGCATGGGTCTGTTCGGTATTCCACAGCAGCACCTTTCGTCTGAACGGGGCTGCCAAGTGGTCGTACACATCACACTCGTCCGGTAATGTACGGTAAAGTGCTCTAAAACGAACATTGAAAGTCCATAGACTTATGGCGGCCACATGGCGTCACGTTTAGTGCAGTGGTTCCCAAACTTTTTCACGTCAAGGACCCCCAAAATTGACACTAATTAGCCTGTGGATCCCCCATTTGAAGATATATGCCAGGGACCCCCCCCCCATGAGAGAAGATTTCTACGGTTCTCAACCCGTTTAATTTCAAGGACCCTCAGTTTGAAATGCATTAGTCCTACGGACCCCCACATTTGACGGCATTCTGTCTCTGGGACCCCCAAGTTATATTGTAAAATCAATGTTAATTTAACTCTGAGAGTGTACAAATGGAACCAAATGGACCCGTTTGGTTCCATTTGGTTCCATTTGTACACTCTCAGAGTTACAGACCCATAAGGGTCCAAACTATCATTTAGCTGTGGGGACACCCTGGAACTCCCTCAGGGACTCCTGGGGGTCCCCGGACCCCACTTTGGGAACCACATGGTTTAGTGCTCTAAACAAACATTAAAAGTCCATAGACTTGGCATGCCATATATAACGTCATTTCGACAGACGTCAGAGGAGGAGGAGAGGGCTATAGCGGCCCCTCGAACAAAACGCCAAGTGCTCAGCGTACATGAAGCTGCCGGCCGATTTGAAACAGAACACGCAGCATCTCGACGTTCCATTTCTATCCCTGCACGCGGTCCAGGACCAAAATGAAGACGTCCCGCATAAACCCACTGCATCGCCACAGCGATGCTCTCTCTCTCTCTCTCTCTCTCTCTCTCTCTCTCTCTCTTATCAATATAAAATGCATGTGCTGCGGGCCTCTCCTCGGCCTTCTGCAGCATGGATGGATGGAGCACCTTCTTTTGCACTGAACGGGGCTTGCCAAGTGGTCATAAAAATGCAGGTCCTCCTCGGCTGGATGTGGGTTTCCGCCAGGCAGCGCAGGATGAATAATAGTACAAAGCGTTGCTAAATCATTGAGACGGCTGCTCTTCTCTTCTGCCCTGCACCGGGCGGGGCCGGCCCAACACGGCTTTACAGATCAATGCACACACACACACACACACACACACACACACACGCACACACGCACACACACACACACACACACACACACACACACACACACACACACACACACACACACACACACACACACACACACACACACACACACACACACACACGGGCCCTATCTATCCGTGTTCTTCACTCTCTCAGCTCCCGGAGGAGGCCGGGCCAGTGCACAACTCAGGTTTATAATAGCAGTCTAGTCGTCCAAAAGAGACTAGTCTATAAGAGGGTCTTGTCTGTCTGTCCGTCCTTCGGTGTGTGTCCGGAGCTAATATAAACGGCTCTACGGATAAGCGCCGAATTTCTTGTGCAAACTTATACAGCAGGGTAGTCCGACGTCCCAATAATCAGACATTATACTAACCCTACCCATAACCGCACGCGGAAGCCTTTAAGACGAAAATAACGTTTTTAATTATTATTTTTTAGCTCAATTGCAACCAAAAAAACCTGAACTTTTAACATTCAGTAGATTTTCTGTGGTCTGGGGTTTTCAAACAAGTGCTCTGATTTGCCTGTGGACTGTGAGGTAAGAGTCCACAAATCCCATTTAATGGGATGTGCCAGCAGATGTCACTGTTGAGGGATTTTGCTTGTTTTTATTGCAGCTCAAAAAGCTGCAGAACACAACAGACACATCGACACAGACACATCCACACACAGACAGACACATCAACACACACACAGACACATCCACACACAGACACATCCACATCGACACACACACACAGACACATCGACACACACACCCACACAGACACATCCACACACAGACAGACACATCGACACATATACACATCCACACACACACAGACACATCCACACACACAGACACATCCACACACACAGACACATCGACACACAGACAGACACATCGACACACAGACAGACACATCCACACACAGACAGACACATCCACACACAGACAGACACATCCACACACAGACAGACACATCCACACACAGACAGACACATCCACACACAGACAGACACATCCACACACAGACAGACACATCCACACACAGACACATCCACACACACACACAGACACATCCACACACACAGACACATCCACACACAGACAGACACATCCACACACAGACAGACACATCGACACACAGACACATCCACACACAGACAGACACATCCACACACAGACAGACACATCCACACACACACAGACACATCCACACACAGACACATCCACACACAGACACATCCACACACAGACAGACACATCGACACACACACACACACACACACACACACACACACACACACACACACACACACACACACACACACACACCGACACACAGACAGACACATCCACACACAGACAGACACATCGACACACACAGACAGACACACACACACACACACACACACACACATTAATTCATTCATAAAAGCAAAAATCACACCCGTGTGAAGTGAGGGGCGCTCATCCATTCATTGTCAATGGGAATTCAATTTACACTTTGTGTAGGACATATGACGTGAATTCTCCATTCGTTGTCAATGGGAATTTAACAAAAATATGACGTAAATTCTCCATTCATTGCCAATGGCATTTAATGTTTGTGTTGGGACACAAATCTACATAATATAGGAGTGGCTAGCGCCCCTAACAAACAATAACTAAGAAGACCCAATGCTATTACTTCCGAGAGCCAGGTGATGAGTGAGTGACGTCAGGACTTGGTTACTCTATAGAGTAACCATTTTCCTCAGACTTAGTATTTAGACATTTACGCTGCGGACAAAGCCAACTCGAGTTGTGACAAATCAATAAACACAATGTTTTGGGCCGAACAAATAATTAGAAAGAAGAAAAAAAACGGCAGGTTATCTTCTTTGTAATTATTTGTTTGGTCCAAAATATTGTGTTTGTTGTCATGAGTTGTCACAACTCCAGTTGGCTTTGTCCGTGGCGTAACCGTCTTTAAATAAATACTTTTTGAAATGTCTATGGGAAAAAAAAAAAAAGTTTTTCTCCTCTGGTGAAAAGCTGGATTTTGCGCGGATGGCAGGCTCTCAGTCAAATCTAGGTCACAAATAATCAGAAAGAAGAAAAAAAAGGCAGGATACAACACATTTTGTTTTGTTTTTCCTTCTAACAAATCATTTGATCGGCCCAAAACATTGTGTTTATTGTCATGATTTGTCACAACTTTGTCCACAGCGGAAAAAAAATAAAACCTTTTTGAAAAGCATATGGAAAACGGGGAATTATTTTTCCGGGTCTCTCGTCGTCATGAAAGGGACTGCGATGGGACTGCGACGCCCTATAGGCCCTCGTACTATACTACAGAGGGCATCACAACCGAGGGAGGAGTCATCAGGTCAGGCTGCAGCCAGCCAGGACATTCTTTGAAAAATAAAAAAGGGCTATATTCTAGGATCTGTTCCTCATGTAGAGAAAGCCTAATAGAGTGGACAAACTGTCCTACAGTACGGGCTCTGATGGATGTTGATCGTGAAGACGGGGGGGGGGGGGGGGGGGGGGGGGGGTTGTCCGTCCGCACATCCACCATGGGCACTGTGTTGAGGAAATGACCCAAATATATGAGGCAAGGTCGTTCCGAACTCATCTCATTTCGATGATTATGCCGTGATGTGGGGAGGGGAGGGGAGGGGAGGGGGGGGGGGGGGGGGGGGCAGAGAGAGAGAGAGAGAGAGAGAGAGAGAGAGAGAGAGTGAGACCATGAAGCCGGGGCGTTGTTTAAGTAAAACCCTCAAGAACATTATGATTTATTTAAGTGAGGAGAAAATATGAATAATGTATCGGGCTATACGGAGCATGAATTTCTTTTGTACTAATTGTCAGGAAGGCTTGCATCCAGGCCAGCGTGCGAGCGGAGGGGCGGAGAGGCTGGAGGAGGACCCGCAGATCACAGGGGCGCCGCGGCTCAAAGCCGCCGGTCCTGCAAAGGCAAGCCACGGCACGGCCATTGACTTGCAAATGAGCTCAAGACTGGGCTAATTAATGGAGGGGCTAATGAAACCTAGCGCTGTGGCTCGATCTGCCCAAGAACATAATGTAAGGGACCCCCATTCCTCTTCTGTTTCTCCTTCTTCTTCTTCTTCTTCTGCTCTAGTCCTCGTAGTTCTCTCTCTCTCTCTCTCTCTCTCTCTCTCTCTCTCTTTCCAACAAGACGGCTCGTGCCATTGAAGTTGATTGTAGAACGCATCAATATGTGAACAAAGTTGGGGGGGGGGGGGGGGGGGGGGCGTGTAGAAGGAGAGGAATTAACATCCATTTGAAGAGCCCCCCATTCCCCCCCCCTCTCTCTCTCTCTGTGTTATTTATTCTGTAGCTTTTGGCACATTTTCTGGCTCTCCTCTATCTCCCATGAGAAGAGAGGAGATGGAGCCGGATGTTTAAGCTTGTGTGACGGGGCTGTTAATGGCAACTTCTTCTTCTATCTCGCTCTCTCTTTTTTCTCTCTCCTCCACTGTCGCTTTGTGTCTCTCTCGCTATCTACTCCCTCGTGTTTGCAGTGGAGAGAGAGAGAGAGAGAGAGAGAGAGAAAGAGAAAGTACTCACTCTCTTCTCCGCGGCCCTCGACGCTGTGGTTTGGTCAGCGGGATCGGGGGTGGAAGGGTGGTGTGTGTGGTGGTGGTGGGGGGGGGGGGGGGGGTTGACGCGTGGCAGAGAGCAGTGTAGATCAGACATGGATGCCGTGCCCCGCAGACGTGTATATCCTCTCTTTGAAGCCCCCCCCCCACACACACACGCCCCCTAACCCCCCCCCCTCCCGGCCGTGCCACCGTCAGCAGGGTCCGCGCGGCCTGCTGCAGCTACAGAACACGTCTTTTTTTTTTTTGATGATGGGCCAGCGTGCACGGTTTGACCCCTAGCTGCCATACCGCCACAGGCACACGCACGTACATACGCACGTGGTGGAAGAAGTATATGCCCACATTTGTTTTACTCAAGTTCAAGTAAAAGTCCAGAGTTCAAATTTGACTAAAAAAGTACAAAAGTTTTGGCATTATACTGCATTATTATACGGCATTGTATTATTGCATTGTATTATACAAAAGTAGAAAGTACTATTTTTTTTTTTTTTAATGTTTTATCCCACAATTTTGTAACCCATGTTTTCACCCAGTGTCAATTATCTAATGTAATCCTGGGCGCTACACTTCCTCTGCCAACCTGGGGGGGCAGCGGACTGACCTCATGCTGCCTTCTATGCATGAGGAGTCCAAGCTGCTTCTTTTCACCTGACAGGGGAGAGTTTCCCCGGCCGGACGGAACATGTTATTCCGACCAGTTCCTTTCCCCTCCATCAGGCGCCCCGGCTGGCCAGGGGAGGTAGTTTAGAGGCCAGGATTACTGCATGTTTTTGTGAGGGTACCTCACAAAAACGGGGAGAACATGCAAACTCCACACAGAAAGGCCCTTTCGCCAACCCCGCCTCGGGTATAGGCACTGATGACGTGGAGGAGGGAACACGCCCCCAGTGCCCACAGCGTCCCCAGCGGGAATCGAACCCAGGACCTTCTAGCTGTGAGGCGACAGCATATACCGACTGTGCCACCGTGACCCTAGAAAGTTCTCATTATTGACATTAGGTATTTTCAAATGGTCTAAACCTATACTGTATATGAAGTGGTTCATGTATGATTTGTCAAAGTTAGTTTTAAAATAATTGTAGTATAGAGTAAATGTACAATATAATTTGCCTCTGAGATGCAGTGGAGTAGATGTAAAAGTGCTGACAATTGGAAATACTCCAGTAAAGTAAAAACAAATCACACTTGTGTGAAGTGAGGGGCACTCTTATCACATTCCGCGATCAGCCAATCAGCGGAGCGTGCTCTATAGAGCAGCTGAATTATTTGTTTTGATTAGGTGTGGAGTGGTGCTCGTTTGAACCACGGCTAGAACGAAGGCTGTTTCAACCAATCAGATTGCTTCCTCGAAATTACCTGTTGTACAATTCTCCTTTAACATTACTCTAGTAAACCCCCGGGCGTGGTTGTCATATTCAAATATGTCTTCCCTGTATATTTGGTTTCTTCCTGAAAGCTGAAAACCTTTGAGTCAAAAGGCCCAATCAAAATACATCAAATTAGTGACACACTAAAATCAGCCCCTCCCCTTACCCCTCCCCCATAATCATTCGTGGGCATGGCTCAAGGGGGCAGGCAGGCTTTCCAACGTTGAAGCTCTCCTCCCTAGTGGTAGGAGGAGGGACTACAGGCGGACCCGTGGATTCATGACCGGGAAACCCCGTGCAGCTGGGCTTTAACATTGAGCGCTCGGTTGCACTTCCGCATTTGACCACCAAAATTTGGTGGTCAAATGCGGAAGTAGACGTTCTGAGACGGTACTTCCGGCAGTCTTCCGGGTGCTTCAAAACGCCACTGAGCAACTTCCACTGACATGAATAGCGGAGGGGGCGGAGCTTCGCGCCAGTTCAGTCTCTATTATATATATACTCTATGGCATGGCTTCAGTTCTGGTGGGTGGTGCTAAGGTGAAAACCAGGTATACTTAATGAACTGGTGGGTGTGGCCACATAAAATCATTTTAACACTTAATACAATGAAATAAATAAATCTTCCTCCTAGTATAATGCTAATACCTGATGCTCATGTTTTAGGGGGTAAAAAAAAAATCACGGCAATCTTTAAAAGTGAGTCACATTGAATTCTATATAGTGGGTCCTCAGAGTTGTTGGGCCGACACATCTTTGAGTGATATTATTAATTTCTTTACAGACTTGAAGTGAACCCTAAAGCCATACGTAATCTTCAAAAGCCAATGCATTGGAGGGGCTATAGCGCTAATTACAGAAATAAATCATTATTAATCTTCTACTGTATACTGTATTAAAGATACTAATATTTCAGCGGCGTACACTGTATGTGGCGTGTTCTCTCTGGTGGTTCTTCCCTTCACTGCCTCATCCTGGCCTCTGGGTTACCGTGTCATGGGGCCGAAGAAGAACCCTGCCCTATAGAACCCCCCCCCCGTCCCCGTGGGTACCTCCACCCTCTCTCCTCCGCCTCCCCCCCCCCCCCCCCACCCCTCTTGCCCCGTCTATATCCCCCATCGGGGACCGGGGATGAGATGGATGGCGGGGCAGAGCCTATAGCCCCCCAGACGGGCTGATTTATGGCGCCTCCTTTACTTCCAGGCAGAACAGAGGGCCCCCTGGGGCCCCGCCTGGAGAGCGCTGCGCGGGGACGGGACAGCCCGCCGTCGTCTCAGAGCCTGACGGCCCTGCGCTCCCTCCCTCCCTCCCTCCCCGCTCCGCCATGATGCCAAGTACCAAACGGCCACTCCAGAACGCTGGCCATCCGTCATGCAGGCAGCCAGGGATCTGCCTTAAAGAGCAGGAACAATGAGACCTGCTCCCTTCTAACTCTCCTCCTCTCCTCCCTCACTCCCTTCTTCCTCTCCTCCTCTCCTCCCTCACTCACTCCCTTCTAACTCTCCTCCTCTCCTCCCTCACTCCCTTCTTCCTCTCCTCCTATCCTCCCTTCTTCCTCTCCTCCTCTCCTCCCTCACTCCCTTCTTCCTCTCCTCCTATGCTCCCTCTATGCACTCCCTTATAACTCTCCTCCTCTCCTCCATCACTCCCTTCTAACTCTCCTCTCCTCCATCACTCCCTTCTAACTCTCCTCCTATCCTCCCTCACTCCCTTCTTCCTCTCCTCCTCTCCTCCCTCACTCCCTCCTTCCTCTCCTCCTATGCTCCCTCTATGCACTCCCTTATAACTCTCCTCCTCTCCTCCATCACTCCCTTCTAACTCTCCTCCTATCCTCCCTCACTCCCTTCTTCCTCTCCTCCTCTCCTCCCTCACTCCCTCCTTCCTCTCCTCCTATGCTCCCTCTATGCACTCCCTTATAACTCTCCTCCTCTCCTCCCTCACTCCCTTCTAACTCTCCTCCTATCCTCCCTCACTCCCTTCTTCCTCTCCTCCTCTCCTCCCTCACTCCCTTCTTCCTCTCCTCCTCTCCTCCCTCACTCCCTTCTTCCTCTCCTCCTATCCTCCCTCACTCCCTTCTTCCTCTCCTCCTCTCCTCCCTCACTCCCTTCTTCCTCTCCTCCTATGCTCCCTCTATGCACTCCCTTATAACTCTCCTCCTCTCCTCCCTCACTCCCTTCTTCCTCTCCTCCTATGCTCCCTCTATGCACTCCCTTATAACTCTCCTCCTCTCCTCCCTCACTCCCTTCTTCCTCTCCTCCTATGCTCCCTCTATGCACTCCCTTATAACTCTCCTCCTCTCCTCCCTCACTCCCTTCTTCCTCTCCTCCTATGCTCCCTCTATGCACTCCCTTATAACTCTCCTCCTCTCCTCCCTCACTCCCTTCTTCCTCTCCTCCATCACTCCCTTCTTCCTCTCCTCCTCTCCTCCCTCACTCCCTTCTAACTCTCCTCCTTCACTCCCTCACTCCCTTCTTCCTCTCCTCCCTCCCTTCTTCCTCTCCTCCTCTCCTCCCTCCCTCCTTCCTCTCCTCCCTCGCTCCCTTCTTCCCCTCCTCCTTCCCTCCCTCCCTCCCTTCTTCCTCTCCTCCTCCTTTTCTCCCTTCTTCCCGTCCTTCCTTCCTTCCCTCCCTCGCTCCTCCCTCCTCTCCTCCTTGCCTCCCTCCCTCTCTCCTTTCCTCCTTGCCTCCCTTCCTTCTCCCTCTCCTCCCTCCCTCTCTCCTCGCCTCCTTCCCTACTGTACTATATACAGTACACAACACCTCCTTCACTCTCTTCCTCTCCTCCATTCCCACCTCCTCGCTCCTGTGTATACCCACAGACATTGATCTCCGCCGCAACAATTCATTATATCACCTGTGCTGTTGGCTGTAGTGCCAGGGGGGATGGTGTGTGCGATATACCTCCCTGCTTTTGTTTAAGAGGGCTGTGCTGCTACAGTCCCTATAAATATAGCAACACATCACCGTGAGCTAAGACCCTTCTTATCTGGTGCCGCTGTGGCCAAAGTAAGAGTATATATCTATAAATATTGAACTGAGGAACACACGCACGCACGCACACAAACACACACACACACACACACACACACACACACACACACACACACACACACACACACACACACACACACACACACACACACACACACACACACACACACACACACACACACACACACACACACACACGTGCACAGCACGCACACGTGCTCGCGTGCACGTCTCGTGGCAGCACGATGTGATATGTTATACATTATTTAAACGTAATTAATTAATTATGAAGCAACCATGCTTAAATCAGCCTGTCATGCAACCAATACCACAAACCGTGCCAGACCTGGCTGGCAGTGAGAATGACATCCACAGACCTTCATGCAGCAGCAGCAGCAACAACACACTGACAGTGAGTGTCATATTCCCATTACAGTGACACTGGGCTGGCTGCCGGCCTATACTATATAATATCCTCATGGCCCTGCAGGGTGTCCTTTGGCACGGGACGGACCGGGGCAGCAGCATGACTCTCTCTATAGGACATCTGCACCGAGCGGAGAGAGCGGCCAAGGCACTTTGCTGACACAGTGGGTACACGAGTTCACCAGCCAGGCCATTGAAACTGTGGCGTTATTATAGCGGGGACTGTTGCCAGCTGGTTTTGTCAGAATGGAGGATAATGGTGCTGTGACAGACGTGTACAGCAGTGTTTCCCAACCTGTGTGCCGCGGCACTTTACTGTGCCGTTTGATGTGCCGTTTGACCGAAAATAACACTAACCCTCCCCCGAAAGCAATATTATAGCTACTGGGCTGCAGGCTTCCTATTGTTGCGGCGTTGTTGTTGTCACACGTCTAACCATTAGACGTGCGATAACGACGGAACAATAGACTCTAACGACCCTCGGCCATTGAAATGTTAATGCAAAAGAGATGCATCCAGAAGACGCTACATTTCGCGCATATGCATGTAGACAGCAGACACATACAGTCCTACATGTCCCGACCCAAACACTGAGGAGGTAAAGTAAACGTGACGTTGTTGTGATTAAACATAATGTGCCACGAAAAATAGCTGTCCAACTGTCCAAGTGTCCATACATGATCGCCTCGTTCGGCCAACACAATATATCTCCCTCCCTCCACAGAAGCGCAGTGATGCCTGATTTATTCTTCGTCGTACACGTGTTCCATGCTGAAAATGGCTGATTTACAAGCTCACAACGCGTTGCGGACGCAACGCGTTGTGAGGTTGTCGATCAGCTATTTTTAGCACGTGGAAATATGCAGGCTGTGAGAACTGAGACCCTTCACAATAAAAGCATGCAGCTTTCACAAGTTGGCCCATAATAAAGACAAGGAAAAGGATTAAGAATTAGGTGGCATTTCACATTGCATATGAGCTATTTTTTCTCCAAAATGTATTTTTTTTAAAGGAATTATTTTTTTATTATTAAATCCCCCAAAGTTTTATTCAATAAAGTCTGAGGTTCTATATGGCTATGGGCTGTGGTAATAATAATAACGATAAATAACAAAAATAGTTTTTTTTGGAACCATGAACTTTAGTTCAAAATATTGAATGATGAATATATAAATATATAAATATATAAATATATAAATATATAAATATATATATATATATATATACTGTATATATTATATACACATACATACACATATGTATGTATATGTATATAGATAGGCCTATACACCGTATATCTAGGTGTGCCCTGAGATTTTTAGGCTATGAAAAGTGTGCCCTGGGACAAAAAAGGTTGGGAAACACTGGTGTACAGTATATGCAAGACCATGCACTCACTCAGCATTAAAACATGCGGTTAACCCATTTTGGGCGGGTACCCCTTTTGGTGTTTAAAACATTATGTTATATAATTTAGCTATTGAAAAATAGCAGATCTACAAGCTCATAGTGCACCACCGAGTGGTTGTAGGTCTGCTATTTTTTGAAAAATCGTGAAAATGTGGCGCAAATGTTTGAATATAGGCTATATTCTTTCAGAGCAAACGTTTTAAACTCAAATCTTTGGTCCATGGAACAACCTATTTTCCGATGGGGGCGGCAAAATACATATATTTTTGGGGGTCCTTGCCATGAAACTGTTTGAGAACCACGGACATACGTAGAAACATGGGTTTTTTTCAGAAAACGGTCAGGATTTAGAAGGCATTTGTAGAATCGTCCTCAGGTCTAAATGGGTTAAACTATATACGTGTGCTAAACGTAATATAATAATAGCCGTAACTTCGAGAGCATAGACATATAGGGCAGTATTATGCGTGTCTTAAGTACCAGGTCTTATTACTTAACTTAAGACCTGGAGGCGTGATCAATGCCATTTGGCTATTCTGAGTGGCCAACAGCATTGACCACGCTTCCAGGTCTTAAGTTAAGTAATAAGACCTGGTACTTAAGACACGCATAATACTGCCCATAGTATTTTAATGCACCTGTGTATTTTTTTTGTAAAGTTTTATTGTTGTAACTGACTGCGAGGACGAATTTCCATTTTATGTAAATTGAATGGACAATAAAGTTGTCTTTATCTTTATATAGTGCTCTATAGTGTATACCAAGAGGTGGATTGTGATCTATACCATTAGATCACATAGGCTGTAAATATGTAAAAACAAAATAAAGTATTGCACAAACGTCAGTAGCATTACAAAGTATATTGTATGTATATATATACTGTGCATACCGTATATGAAAACTATACGTTGTATATGTAATGCCATTGCCTCTATTCCAAAGCCCCCCTCAGGCACATTGTTGAACTATTTTACAGCGATTAATCGGATCATATTTTTTGGGGGTGGGTATAGACTAGAGCTTGTCATTTTGAAAGTACAGTAGCTCTCAAGACCAAAAAGTGTGGGCACCCCTGGTGTACACTCACAGTATCACCCCTGGTGTACACTCACAGTATCATTGTGGGCACCGCGGGTGTACACTCACAGTATAATTGTGGGCACCCCTGGTGTACACTCACAGTATCATTGTGGGCACCCCTGGTGTACACTCACAGTATCATTGTGGGCACCCCTGGTGTACACTCACAGTATCATTGTGGGCACCCCTGGTGTACACTCACAGTATCATTGTGGGCACCCCTGGTGTACACTCACAGTATCATTGTGGGCACCCCTGGTGTACACTCACAGTATCATTGTGGGCACCCCTGGTGTACACTCACAGTATCATTGTGGGCACCCCTGGTGTACACTCACAGTATCATTGTGGGCACCCCTGGTGTACACTCACAGTATCATTGTGGGCACCCCTGGTGTACACTCACAGTATCATTGTGGGCACCCCTGGTGTACACTCACAGTATCATTGTGGGCACCCCTGGTGTACCCTCACAGTATCATTGTGGGCACCCCTGGTGTACACTCACAGTATCATTTTGGGCACCCCTGGTGTACACTCACAGTATCATTGTGGGCACCCCTGGTGTACACTCACAGTATCATTGTGGGCACCCCTGGTGTACACTCACAGTATCATTGTGGGCACCCCTGGTGTACACTCACAGTATCATTGTGGGCACCCCTGGTGTACACTCACAGTATCATTGTGGGCACCCCTGGTGTACACTCACAGTATCATTGTGGGCACCCCTGGTGTACACTCACAGTATCATTGCGCAGACATTATACTGTTGGTGGCTGGAGGCTATAGCAGGTTCTTCTTATAGCTTGCTTCTGATCTATCTTCTGGTGACTATATTTATGTATTATTTGATGTATTACCATGTGTTGTTCTAGCTTACTGTAAATCGCTCTGGATTAAGAGTGTCTGCTATAGTAAATGCCTAAATTATGAAATTGTAATTCATGCTGTAGCCTATATCTACATATCTGGTAGAGTTTAGCAACACCATCTGCAAGTTACTGGCATTCATACAGTTAAACTGACATTTTGGACTTATCTCTAATTATAGCCATATTTTATATACTACGGCCTTTCACAAAGAGACAATGTGTTGCATCGTGATACGTTGTGAGCTTGTAGATCTGCTATTTTTTTTGCAATTCTGCACAATGAGAACTTTTGGTACCAAAACTATATTTTTATGCCAATAAAATGTTATTTTAATCAAGTCACATTTTGAATTCAGGCATTGTACCTCTAACATAGTATTTCTATAGTACATTGTGGTGTTGCTACTTTTGCTTATAGATTATGTCTTCATATCTGAATGAACTGAATGGAAAGAGTTATCTGGGCTTCATGGAGAGCAGTGGGACGGTTATGGGGTAATACATTAATGCGCCCCAGAAGCTCACTGCCACCGCCGTGCATCTCGAAGACACGCGACCAAAAATGTGACAAACGAAGAACAAAATGGTTTATGTAATAGTATAAAAGATATAACTTCATTGTCGTGGAATATATTTCCCCCCACTTTCAAGTTGAAGTTGACAATAAATCGCTAAAAGCCCGTGCGGAGTACAAAAAGGAAGAAGAAAAAAAAAAGAAGAAAAGAAAAATCACAAGAGAGTCGTACAAAAAAAAGAAAAAAAAATCTAAACATCTCATGAATACTCCTTTGAGTAGACACACTATGTTTCTTTCAAACAGTAAGACATTTTTCCTCCTCTTATTAGCTCTAACCGATTTCTGCCACCAGTGTAATGCTCCCTGAATCTCAGCGGGCCATTAAGCGAGCGCACAGACGAAATTGACAATAGGGTGAAACGACAATACGGGGGGGGGGGGGGGGGGAAGGGGGGTGTCGTGGGCGAGGAGGATCACTGACGCCGTTTTCCGTGTTAGAGCTGCTTTTTTTTAAAGTGTTATTTCAATTAACCCATTAAGACCCATGAGGACAATTCTATACAAAATGTACTAAATCCTGACAGTTTTCTAAAAAAAAAAGTGGTTCTCAAACTATTTCACCGTGAAAGAACATATATATTCAAAGATTTGCGCCACACTTTCACGATTTAAAAAAAAAAAATAGCAGATCTACAAGCTCGTAGCGCGGCACCGAGTGCCGCGCTACGACCTTGTAGATCTGCTATTTTTCAATAGCTAAAGTATAACACGTAATGCTTAAAACACCTATAATGGGGTTCCCCCGCCCCGAATGGGTTAAAAAGCGGATAAACTGCTGATTAATTCAGCACACTTCCCAATTACAGATCAAACGGGCCTCCTGGGGGCCCCTAGCGAAGCCCCCAAAGATGGCAGATGCTGAGGACACTTTCAGGCATATTTCATATGGCTATGAAATATTGAGCTGGTGTGTGGCTGCCGCGTCGAGGTACCGCTGGGGTGTCTGTGTTGTTCGGGGGCTCTATGTAAATCTGCCTGTGACAGCGACTAGCAGCGTGTATGGACTGATATCTGGGACAACGTTGTGGGAAGAAGAGAGAGACACTACAGGGAGAAATGATGCAATCTGATGCTAAGACGTCGCCACCGTCGCAGACGACCAAAGAAGAGTGTTTATGTTCGAGCGTTCTTCTTCCGTGAAGCGATGCTGGTGCAGGAACTTGCAAGAATGAATCAGTGTAGGAATAGCAGGAGAACAGGTCTGCAGGATATCATGTACACTACAGTTTATATGCGTTGTTATTATTGTATTATCGTGGGATCGTGAATCCTTTGGGTGGCAGAGAGAGACAAGCAGCGAGAGAGACCCCTTGTCTCTCTGCCTTCCTGTCTTCACACTTTCTAACTCAGGTTTTTAAAGTGGGGGCCAGGGAGGCCAATATAGTTAAGGAGATGGGGAGAACAAATTCATAAAACATTTCAATTAATAATATTAATTGTGACAGTTTAGCCAATATCTACCCTATTGTGTGCGTGTCATTATTGTCAAATTCCTATTATATTTTTATTTTCTCGCTCACTGCCATCGCATATTCGGGAACGGTTATCGGAAACGGTTTCAGGAAACAAAGAATGGTATCGGTATAGATACACATCTCATAATACAACAGCAAAACAGGCAAATAAACAACATCAAAATCACACCTGAAGTAAGTGGTGCAACTCCGTGTGGGGGTCCCCGGACCCGCAGGAACACGCCCAGGGTGCTGGCCCGGTTCTGGCGAGCCGCCCCGCGTCTGAAACGGTCGAGAAATGACAGAGTTACCGTGTGGGGGTCCCCAGGGGGGTCCCTGTACTGTACTGTACTGTACTGTACTGTACTGTACTGTACTGTACTGTACTGTACTGTACTGTACTGTACTGTACTGTACTGGAACACCTGAAATCATCATATATATATATATACAGTTAATATGTATGTGTGTGTTGCACAACAGTGACACTTGGTTTTGAAAACCAACCAAATGCTATTTTCGTGCTCAGACAGCCTGGCAGCCAGGCAGCCAGGCACACACAAAGCTACTTAATGAAGTGGTTGCACCACTTGAAAAAAAAAGTCACACTGCACAGCCTTAATTCCTTCGCTTTCTGCTTGCTTGGTTCTCGTTCTCAGGAAGTCATTAATGTATATATGGTGGGATACTGTGCGTCAAGGTGCCTACCTCATGATATTCTCCTTCTCTAAGGTAAAGGCTATGGGGGGGGGGGGGGGGTAAACTTTAGTGGTCTCAACCCATCTCGATGATGATAGCTCCTTACAGTGCAAGAACTACAGCAGACAATTTCCAGCCTCCTCTTCCCCTTAGCCCGTTAAGACCGGGAACGCAATCCTGGTCTCTAAACTGACTCCCCCTGGCCAGCCGGTGGCGCCTGATGGAGGGGAAAGGAACTGGTTGGAATAACGTGTTCCTTCCACGCGCTACGTCCAACCGGGGAAACTCCCCCCCTGCCAGGTGTAAAGGAGCGACTTGGACACTCATGCATGAAGGAAGCAAGAGTTCAAGTCTGTTGCTTTCCCCAGGTTGGCGGAGGGTGTGTAGAGCCCAGGATCACATTAGATAATTGACACAGGGTTGAAAAATGGGTTACAAAATCGTAAAAAAAAAAAAAAAAAAAAAGACCGGGAACGCGTCGACTTTATATATAGATTTTAGCCACTTTAACCATCCATTTTATACATTGGCTATTTTCTTTTTAATTGTGAAAATACTTGCAAATCTTAGAAAAGATCTTTTAAAAAATCTTTTTGAGATGGGTGTCGGTGGCCAAATACTGTACATACATTATAATATTCTGGGGGGTAATTTCCTTGACATGAAACAGTTTGAGCACCACTGATATAGAAACATCATCATCATCTCTTTGTGTATATATATATAGACTCCGGTCCTGCAGGTCTCAATGCGTTAGTGTGTCCATAACTCATTGGAGCAGTAGGAGCAAACAAAGTGCTGTAACAGCTCTCTGGACGGGAGTTTGGCTGGTCCAGTTGCCTCCTCTCTCTCTCTCTCTCTCTCTCTCTCTCTGTGTGTCTCTCTCTCTCTCTCTCTCTCATGCCGCCTCCCCCAAACGGGCCCGCGGCACTTTGTAACCAACCACTTCCCACGTCCCAAAAGACCCGCACCGGACCAATAGTGCTGGAAAATCCAATGTGAAACATAACACATAAATCATCTTTTAAGCACGAGAAGAGCAGGTGTGAGGCATAAACAGTGTCGACGCTTTGCTTTCTCAATGATGTAAATAATTTATCAAACCCTGCGCACACACGCACACAC